>NC_056729.1:940654075-940661575 GCF_019279795.1 Protopterus annectens
ACACATTAAACCATGCTAATCTGATCAATTTAGGATACTAAGTGCACAAATTAGGAATTTTAGCATCAATATCCCCTGATCCCTTTATTACTTCCTTGTAAGCTATTCATGAGTCACTATGCTACAATGCAGAACTACACTGTGTGTCATGTGACTCAAAAACGTGTACTAGAGTGCATGCATCCATCATATTGCTTGCTGACTAAAACCACAGAGAGGTGAAGGCTGCTTTTGTAATTGTTATTTCCAGAGCTTCGTCTTGGTTTGTGGAGGCGAGTAAGATTTTCTTGTCTTGTCTTCATGGGGACTACAAGGAGCATCTGTTGGGCCAGTACAATGGGCCTTTAAAAAATGATCTTGTCCTGGTCTTGACCAGACTAATAAGCATAATACATACAGGTTAACATTGCAAGCCTTTTTACAATGACCTAAAGTCCCACAATCCTGACCTGCTTCATCAGTGGGAGAAAAAGATTCAAAGAGAGCAACCAGAGATAAACTACACATATATTGCAGATGCTTCTGCATTTTATGTATGGTGACTGACTGATTGTCAACCTACCATGTATTACTGATGACTTTTTTTTTCCGCACAGCTGCAGGACAGCAGAGAATTAGAGTATAAAGATAATGGGGTGTCACATGATGAAATTATGACTATCAGGAAAGCAAGGTATGTTTTGAATATCCGTGTACACTTTTGTTTTTGTCATGTTACTATATTTGTCACTTATAATCCTCCTACTATATCTCCACTATGCAGGACTGGAAGAAGAGGAAGAAAGGTCTACATTAGGGTCACCAAAGGCATTTACTTCTGCAGCTGAGGCTAGGTCCAGTGAGGCAGCTGCTATTTTACAGTGTGGAAGGCGTGTATCTGAATGTGCATACTTAAGGCAGACTTGAATGCCTCCTGGTGCATAAAGTGGATTCACTTGACCAGGTCCCCCAGCCAAGGAGGCACCAAAGGGTCAGCCAGCCCATGACACTGGCCATCCCAGTTAAGGTGAAGGAGTTTTCATGGTTACAATGTGCATATCAAAAATATTTAACCAGCTTATGTCATCAACCACACATGGAACTCCATAAGTTGTCTTCTGGACTGTCCTGACAGCTCACCATGCCAGCAGCTCACCATATACCCTTCATGTTGTGATCCCTTTCTAGTATGCAATGCCATTTATTATATATGTGTGATGCCAATCCTCCCCATCGCCTTCTGCCACCCTTTATGTCTTTCAGTTCTTATCCACCCTACTTTTTGCATGACCATCAATCCCTGTTTGTCTGTACTGCTCAATGTCTGTAATTCTGCACCCTCTACTTCTCTTTTCCTTTGTTCTTTATTCAGTTTACCCTTCTACAGCTTATCTAGCAACGTATCTTTCCTTTGATAAAAGGGGATATTCTGCAAAAAAAAATAGTACCATACTCCTTCACGCAGCCTTGCACTTATATATTGGTTATTTTTGTTTTCCTCTGGTCGTTCTTCTCTCCCTTTCTTACTTTCTTTTGTATCCTCTTTTCACACCATTATGGTGCTAAACTGAGTGGCCATTTGTGTTTGGCCACTTATATTAATGCATCATTTTTTTTATGTGCACCCCCCCCCCCCACACTGTATCTGGAAACCAGTAAGCCTCCCCATATTTGTCATGCTCCCCCATCCTAAGTATTCCTCAGTGAGGTTGACAGCTGTCCACAAAGGTCATCAAACAGGCAGCCACAGTGGTAGTTTGTGCTCTCACCATTACCACAGCAATGAGGACTATGTATTTGCTTATTCTAGGTCCAGCCTCTGTTCTGGTAGAGGACGGATGACTCTCACCACTGTGGGGAGGGCAATGCCCTCCCTGATGCAGGTGCATGCTTCCATGCACTTGTGATGAGTGCTACAGCCTAAGTGGCTTGGTGGCCAAATATCCATCTTGTTACTGATCATTGCTTTGCCAGCCCTTCTCCAGAGACTGTAATATTGGTAGGCCCTACACTGCCCCCTCCCTCCCAGAACTGACAAGTCCAGCCTCACCTGCTAGCTGCATCTAGTGTCATGCATGACCTGGGTCATAGTCAGTGCTTTATTCCTGTGCTGCACCTCAGCTCACTTTAATTAGTCTCTATTAGTTTGTACATAATGTTTTGATGCAGTAATGTATTCAACTATGTCATGCATGGGGATCCAAGTGTGCTATCATCTCACTGTACTGCTATTACTGCTGCTTGTATTCCTGATTTATTCGCTATGTCAGGTATGGGGATCCAAGTGTGCTATCATCTCACTGTACTGCTATTGCTACTGCTTGTTTTCCTGATTTATTCGCAATGTCAGGCATGGAGGTCCAAGTGTGCTATCATATTACTGCATTGCTACAGCTGAACCAATTGCTCAACAGAGGACCACAAGAGCATCAGCATTTGACCATCACAGTGCTACTCAGCTTTATTTAATTCAGGGGACAATCTGCTCAGTAGTGATGCATATATATATATATATATATATATATATATATATATATATATATATATATATATATATATGCAGATTAATCTATAAACAGCTCCCAGCTACAATGTGTAGCAAAGCTTGCAGCACTAATGCTGCCCAGCTGCACACTGAGTCTTTAGGAATCCCAGCTCAAGTGCCTTGTAATAGCATAGATCAAATTACAGCAGGGATTTGGCAACCTGAACACTAGACCAAGAACTTTACAGCACTTTTTCTTTTTTATGTTAACTAATATTACGACACCTACTCTCCTGATTGCTTGCTTTTTCATCTAATGGAGCCAAAGCAGAATGCATTGACAGCTTTGGATACATGGATGATATAAGAGCTATACAGGATAATTCACTATCACTTAACTTTCATGTCAGTTTTGTGGCAAAAGAGTGTAATCAATATCAGGGCTGTATGTACGGTGTCATGGACTTCTTATCCAAACGTAGAAACAAACTCATCACTTGAATTTTCTCTGAACTCTTCTACAGCAGTATTATTCTCATATGCTTTTTTCTCATGCAACACCTCTAAATGGAAAATGTATATGAAGAAATGTGCCCATCTAACATCATTTAAAACATTATTTTACAAATAAATTTCCTCTTCATTTCTTAAATCAGTCTATTCCAAAGAAGCCATCACTACAACACTCCTTCCTTCACTGGCGAATCTCAGACATTTATCTTCATCGCTTAGTGTCTCAGCTTAGAAAACAATCTGAGCCATGCTGTGGCATAGATTGGCGGCTCAGCTGTCTGAGATGCACCGGGAGAGGATGGGTGTGTCTATACTGGTGGTGGGCATGTGCCCAGATACTCCTCATGTTAGACACATGATGGAGGCTGAATCTTCACAGATACAGATGATATCCTACATGTCCCCACTACACATCTGCCTAGTGAACACAAACAGATATGCACAAGAGGAAACAGGAAAGTTAGGAATGAAGTTAAAATACCAGTCACCAGCAACATGACATTCCACTGGGATGTCTCAGTCTCCTTAGCAGCCCTGAGAATAGGTCAGAGTATGTACGGGGTGCAACAAAAGAGTGCATTTGACCCAGTGAACAAGGAGGGGGTAACAGTGGCAGTTGATGTTCAACTGTGGGGCAGAAAAAAGATTGTAAAAAAAATCTTTGAACACAATCTAGAAGTTCTAATCTGCATGGTGATGCACTGGTCACCAGTTGGCTGGCCAGCTGATGGTACATGCAGCAATCTGCATACGGACATTAAAGAATCAGCAACAATATCTTGAAATTTAACAATAAACTACTTCTGTATTTTATCTCCATTAGTAAGAATATGTACTACAGCAGCTTCTTATAGGTTCTGCCTTCTTATGAATTAATTCCATAGTATGGGCTCTCCTTACCCAAAAATCTATTTTTTTTCATGTATCTCTCCTTTTGATTCTCTAGCACTCCTTTAAAATTCCACAGCCACAGTGGTGTGCTTTGTTCCCAAACTAGTATCAAATGCATGCATTTAAAAATCTCTGACATACACGTATGCTTATGCTATCATAATTTTTTATAATTGCAATTTGTCATACCTGTTTATTACATTATTTATGTTTAATGTCTTACTTTCCTAAACTTGCCTGACTATCTTGATTAGTACTGTGTTTCCACAGATTCTTGTTTAGGTTAATGATGTTTTAAATTATACTTGTCTTAGTATCTCTATATTACACTTACTGTGCTGTACATCCCTCCTTCATCAAACTACAAAATTATTAATGTTGTGAAAGACTGCCTGCGCTGACAACTCTGACTTCAGAACAACATTTAGAAGCTCGAAATATACTGGAATATCGAAATTCAGTATTTTGTGCCCATAAAGTGGAATTCTGAAAAGAACAAAAACTCAGAAGCTTGAAATTCAAAACCTTGCATACTGGAGATTCTGGTGTTTCGTTATGGTTATGGATTCAGATAGTGTTTATGTGTTAAGGGTTTTGGGTAGGGGCTGTGGTGTGTGTTAGTGTGTTTTCTTGCTGTGATGTGTGTGCACTAGGAGAATGTAGCTTGTGTGGTGCTGTTTTGTGTGTTTTTGCATGTAGTGCGACCTCGGAGTTAGAATATTTAAGTAGGGAGGAGTTCGGGGGTGCATGGGTGCTTTCCCCCCTGCTTTTATGTAAGACAGAGCTTGTGTGTGTGTGTGTGTGTGGGGAGGAAGGTGTGTGTGTTTGTGTACAGCAGAAGCACTAATTCAAAATGTCTGGTATGCGTGATATTGAATTTTGCACTTCTGAGTTTTCATTCTTTACAAGATTCCACTTTATGGGCTTGAAATACTGAATTTTGATATTTCAGTATTTCGAGTTTCTAAATTAAATCCATATATAAATATATATCTATAAAACCACAAAAATTACCACAAGGGCAGGCTGCCACAAATCAATAACTCCAAAGATTATAAAATTGGCAAAGCACAACAGAAAAGCAGGAACCCACTTTTAATAAACAGTAAAAGGTAAGCACTTTCACAATTAAAAATTGCTTCATCAGACCTTATTAGAAACATACATCACTTCCTTTTATAACATCACACATTCAAATGAACCAATCACAGAATATAAATTATTTAAAGAAACACATTCATAAATAGCATACATAAAATGTATATAGCATCATCATTACAGGAAACTTAAGAAATGATGATGCTTTATACATTTTGTGATTGGTACATTTGAATGCGTGATGTTATAAAAGCAAGTGATGTACGTTTCTAGTAAGGTCTGATGAAGCAATTTTTAATTGTGAAAGCACTTACCTTTTACTGTTTATTAAAAGTGGATTGACTTTTTAGTACATGCCTCCCTCTTTTTCTGCTGTGCTTTTTTATCAGTTTTGGATATAAATATATATATATATATATATATATATATATATATATATATATATATATATATATATATATATACCCATCCATCCACAACCTCTTTTTCCCATTTTTGCACATGGGGTTGGGGTGTCACCTCACCAGTGACAATGATGTAGAGCTAAGGTTTACACCACCGGGTGGCTAGCCCTGCACAGTACATATATATATATATATATATATATATATATATATATATATATATATATATATATATATATATATATATTAGTCCACTTTCTAATCTCAAGTTTCAGTAGTTCAAGACCAGAATGTCAAAACCTCAAAAAAACACAAAACTATAAAATCACGAACGATAAAAATATTGAAAATAACAAAACACAAATAACTCTAACCCTCCCCCCAAAACAACACATAAACAGTAAACAACTAAAAACAAGAACACCTCCATATGTTTCTGCAAGGGGGAAAGCCCCCCCTGCACCCCCACACCCCCGCTACTTATATATACCAACTCTGAGGTCACACTAACTCGAAAAATAGAAACACAAACCTTCCCTTACTTGCCCTACACTCCCATTGTAGACAGTCATATTTACCCTCATTAATAACACACACACTACACACATACAAAAATCATCACATTCAGCACTCACACATATACACTATTACTTACCTACCCCAAACTACATCTACAGCTCCCAACAATTAAACATTAATAAATTTCTACTAATACCCTTAGAAACTGAACACCTACCTGAATCTCCGTACATAAGCGAACATCAGCCACCATACCACAAAACCCATAAAAAGACAGAACATACTCAATTACACACCACAGCAAACCTAACATAATTTTGGCAAACTAAGATTCAACATAATGCAGTGTCGAATAACTGCACTTTTGACATTCTGGTTTTGGAATACTGAAATTCGAGATTTCAGTATTTTGCGATTACACAGTGGACACATAGATGTACATATATGTATATATATCTTCTGAACTTTTTCCCACATCTACTGAAAATGGTGCAAAACCCAGTTTGATAAACCAGATATCAAAACTTAAATTACTGCTGTATATGTATAGAAGATCCATATGTCTAAAGTTATTTTCATGATTGTTGCTCTATGTATGTTTCTTGATGTTTTTTGTCCCCAGTATTGCAACTAGTTTTGCTTCAACACCATTCGAGCCCTGCACTTTGTTAGTGCCACTCATACAGCAAACTACTTCTACTTTTTACCTCCACTAGTAATTATATTTGATTGTATGTGCAGTATTCCTTTCAACGATATATCTTAGGTCACTTTTGAAATAAAATCACTTTTAGAATCATTCAGTTATCAACATAAACACAGTTGTGTGTGACATTTTTCTTCCTTTTTATTAATACATAGTACAGCATTTTGACTATTTAATCTCAGAAAGCTTGATCACAGGAAGTATTACAAGAAAAGGACACCACAGTGCCCAGACAACAGGTCTCAGATGTCTTTTTTCCTCTGCGCTATATAATCTCAGATTGCACACTTTTGTATCATACTCATCCATCTGAATTATTTCCACATCCATGACAGTAAAATTAAAATGGCAACAGCAATTTTAGGATGGCATTGCTTTGGATCCTGAAGTCGACTAAATTACAAGCAACATTACCGCAGTTTCTGGATCCTACACGTACAACATTTGGTTCTCAAATGTCAGTGGTGCTCTCAAGTGGCAGCAGTTGTAACATGAAACGGAGTCCAATCCAGCACTCCAGAAATGTAATGGATTGGCTTGGAATGCTGTGATTTTGGACTGTTCCCCTTCTTCATAAACCCCAACCTCTCATCAGTCTGGATGAAATATCTATGATGTGGACATCTCCTCGGCCACTCAGAATTTTGTGGCTTATGTACACTATTTTAATGAGCTGACCATTGCTTTCCTGTCACTTGTTGATTTCACTTTTATTGTTTGCACAGGTTTACTAGTGTGCCTGCATGCATTATTCTAATGCTACACTATGCTTACTTTGCATGTTTACACATCTTTGTTCGCTTAGCTTGTTATCGTTGTTCTTATTCTTGGATATAACTTCACAAATGGATACATTTACTTCGGCTGAGTTTACCATTTTGGCAATTTAGTTTAGCTCAATTCAG
>NC_056729.1:940666575-940734075 GCF_019279795.1 Protopterus annectens
AATTTGCTTATTCGTGCACAGCACTTGTTCAGAACTTGTTGTTAGCACTAAATAAGCTACAAATTACTACAGCACTCTACCTTCATCTTTACCTAGAGTAAAATAGTTTTTCTGCTTACTTTCCTCACTTACTTAGAGAAAAACAACTCTTATACTCACTTTCCTCACTTGTCTAGAGGAAAGTAGTTTTTATTCAAGCATGTCCGAGGGTCAGCTCCCAGTGCTCTCTCCTGTCTATCTAATGAATCTAGGCATTTTGAGGCAATGTAGCAATTGCCTCATGTACACAGACAACCCAATCCTTCTACCACCCAACACCACAACATGTCAGAGATGCACTTATCTAGCCAAACTGGAGGTAAAGCACTCTCCAACCAAGACCGAACTTGACAGTCAAGAGGAGAAGGTAAACACTTGCACCACACCACACTCATCACATAGTCCCACTATACCTGCACAACCAAAGTCCACACATAGAAACACAAAAACATTCACAGAGGCTCTCAATAACAATCTGCTCAAGCAACAGAGACCTCCAAAGCAGAAACGCAAGCAACCTCCACCCCCCCAACACAACTCAAATGACACATAGACCACAGACTCAGTGTGCCATTAAACCACAGCCCATAAGGCAAACCAACGTACCCAACACACTAGTCATAGGTGACTCTTTAGTCAGGCACCCTGATGTCCCACTCACCAGGCTAAAAAAGGAGAAGGTTACTGTCAGCTGCCTGTTGGGTGCCAGGATCTTCCACATGACCCACGCACTCAGGGCACTCCACAACATGTACAAATATGACTCTGTCATTGTCCATGTGATGTGAACGACCTGAGATGTACCTCCCTGGACTACATGAAAAGAGACATGGAAGAGCTCTTTGATCTTGTAGCCCAGGCAGGTATGACCCTAGCCCTGAGTAGCATCCTGCCATCGCCCAGAATGATACCGCAGTACAAGGACAAAATGATTGACTTCAACAATTGGCTAAGCTTCTGGTGTCATTCTAGGGGGATCCAGTATCTGTCTGCTTGGGACGACATGATCGACAGACCATGATGCTTTGCCAGAGATGGCCTGCACCTGTCGCCCCTGGGATTCCAGATAGTGGCTAAGGCTCTTGCTGCTTCTACAGTGCCTTTTTTAGGCAAGGTTCAAATGGCAAATTCACCACTGTAACAGAAACAGGCAAGCAAAAACTGAGGGTAATGCTACTCAATGCTAGAAGTCTAAATCTCAAAATACACTCACTCGAAGCACTCCTTAAAATGTAGAACATTGATATCTGTGCAGTGACTGAGTCCTGGTTCAAGGCTCTAGAGATCCCCTGCATTACCAGGCTATAACTCATACCACACTTTTTGGCCATCTAACCTGGACCAGAAAACCAAAGGTGGAGGTGTGTCCATGTTCATTAAGGATATCCACACCTCCAGGCTAGTTGTGCAGCATAATGCATCCGAGGTTATCCAAGTGCAACTAACTCTGGGTAAAACTCCAATCCAAAGTGTAGCTTGCTACAGATCTCCCACCATGACCCAGGATTCCCACTCCTCTTTTCTTGATATACTGGAAAATATTAGGGTTCAACCAAACACCCTAATAATGGGTGATTTCAACTACCCCACCATTAACTGGGAAAACTACTCCTGTATCAACTCCTTTGCTCAATGCTTTCTAGAATTCATAAATTCCAATGCCCTGGATCAAATTATCCACACCCCCCACCAGGGGCAACAATATCCTAGACCTAGTCATTACCAACATGAGTGACCGGTGTTCCACACCTGAAATCAACTCCTTGTTGGTCAGATCCAACCATAAGCTAATCACCCTAGATATCCACATCCTGTCCCCACCCACCCTTAAGGAAACCACGGTAAAATATTTCTCCAAAGCCAACTTCATGCTTCTTAAGACAGACGTGGTGAACTTCATGACACCCATACAGATCGACAATACAGTTATGACTGCTGAATCCTACACAAATGCACTCTATAAGCACTTACATGAGTGCATGGATCGTGCTATCCCAAACAGAACCAACCATGATGCTATTCTCCAAAAAAAGAAAGTCAATCTGGTGGTCCCCTGCCATATACAAACTCTACAACAGAAGGAAGAAACTGTTGCAAAAGAGAGTAAAATCCCATGAGTGGAGGAGCTGCCTGATCAGCCTCATTAAGAAGCTGAGATCCTTTATAAGATCCTCCAAACCTAGCTACAAAAATAAAATCACCACTGATTCTAAGGGCAACCACAAAGCATTCTATAGCTATGTCAAGAATCTCAATGGCAACACCCAGATCTGCTCTGAGTTACAACACAACGACACGAAAATTATAGAACCAACTGATATTGCCAACATCCTGGCAGATAGGTTCAGTGCTAACTTTTCCCCCCTCTCACCCCCTAAAAGGCCCATATCTATACAGGAAGAATGCAGAGTCCCTGTAATCACATCTATGCAGGTAAAAGCTGCACTTCCTAAAACTAAAAACACAGCATCCATGGGTCCGGGCAACATCCCAGGCTGTGTTTTACACGAACTTCAGAACGAACTGGCTCTCCACCTAAGCTCCATGTTCAATCAGAGTCTCACATCAAGCTTTGTGCCCAATGAATGGCACACAGCAACAGTTATCCCACTCCACAAAGGGGGAGTCACAACTCATCCTGGGAACTATCGCCCTATTAGCCTGATGAGCCTGGTCTGCAAGGCCATGAAACGTATCATCATGGAACTCATAAACAAAGACATTGGTTATCTCCAAACTCTGTATCACACCCAGTTCGGGTTTTGAAAGTCAGATCATGCCTTCTGAACCTGATCGACTTCTTTGAGGCAGTCACCAAAGCCGTAGATGAGGGTAAGGTGGTTCACACAGCCTATCTTGACCTCGCCAAGGCTTTCAACACCATCCCCCATTCTGGAATTATAGCTAAACTCACTAAACTAGGTATAAATCCCTATGTCACAAGATGGGTTGCCAACTGGCTCACTGACAGAACCCACACTGTAAAAAGTGCAGACTTCAAACTAGTGACAAGTGGAGTACCACAGTGTTCAGTCCTGGGACCTCTCCTGTTTGGTATCTCCTTCTCTGAAGTACAGGCTAACACAGAAGGCCTCTGGCTAATGAAGTTCACAGATGACTGCAAGCTAGGAGCCATATTCGAGTCTCCAAATGATGTGGACATCCTACAAAAGGACCTCACTGAGACAGATGCCTAGTGTCAGAGGCATGGCCTCAAGCTCAAAGCCAAAAAGTGCATTGTCATCCCCTATGGTAAAAACTCTGTACCCATGAACTACCACATAAACGGCAGCCTACTTAATGCCAAATGTGTGATAAGAGACCTTGGGACCCAGGTGGACAGTAGTCTCTCCTTTGATAATCACATCGCCACAGTAGTCAGGAAATCCTTCTATGTGACACACCTCATTACAAAAGGGTTCTCATCCAGGAAAAAAGAGGTCATTGCTCCCCTCTATTTGGCACTCATTAGACCCATTATAGAGTACAATCCTCCATTTGGAATGTACCTCACAAGACATCTGCAGAAACTGGAAAGGCCACAGAAGTACCTCACAAAGGGGATTCCTGGCCTCAAACAGATGCCCTACACTGACCATCTCAAAAAATGCCAGCTTTACTCTGTAGCATATCGCCTACTCAGAGGATATCTCTGCCTAACATATAAAGCTATGTTAAACCCAGAGCTGTTGGACATGGTACACCTTAAGAAATCCCAATCCCTCCGAGCTACACAATCTTGGGACCTAAACCTTGTCACCACAATAAACAGGACTTCCTATACTCTTGAACAAGCTACCCATCTATGTCAAGCAAAATTTCTCATTAGCACTCTTCAAGAAAAATCTTGATGAGTGGTTGGAAAATAGGAAGTACACCTCGGGGATCACTTGGGTGGCTCTGCTCAACAGGGGCACAGGAAAATAACTTTCCTGGGTGGCGTAAGCCAAGGAACCTTGTTGGGTAGGGTTACTTAGGCCCTTGAGCCAATAGCGTACTACCTACCTATAAACCTATGAACCTATAATATAGACCCCTCTAGGTTAGGGTATATGTGTGATCTCGGAGTTAGTATACTTAGTTAGCAGTGAGTGTGGGGGTGCATCTCCCCTCATTGGGAGTGCAGGGGGCTTGCCTTTCCCTGCAAAAAGAACATGTTTTTGCTATTTTCTAATGTTGCTGTTTGTGCATGCAGTGATGGTATTCCTCAGGCATGTATAGTGCCCTGTCAACATTTGCATTGTTAACCTTTTGTTGTTTATATTCCGGTGTTTTGATTAAGCAGTTCCATATATATGACATGACTGTGCATTTTTATGATGCTACTTTATATTTATTAAGGCATAATAATGCAGATATGGCCCCAGCATTTAATGCTTCAATGACAGCATACACTCCTAGTATTAACAACTGCAAAACAGATAAAAAGATCTAAAATATCTATCTGGCATCAGTGCATCAATAACATTCAGAACAAAACAATGTCATGAGCTGTATATATATATATATATATATATATATATATATATATATATATATATATATACACACACACACATATATATATATATATATATATATATATATATATATGGATCTACTCTTCTTTGTTGAAATTGCATTATTTCGAAAAAAAAAGTAGAGGACCACTTATGCAAAAGTGCACTTAAACGAAAGTGCATTTTCACGAATATCAGTTTAACAAACCAATAAACACAAAAAGTAAACACAACTGTACCCCCCCCCACACCCCCAGTACTTAAATATACCAACTCCGAGATCGCACTACAGTGGGGAAACAGGTAAAGTCCTTTTTCCCCACTGTAATGTGTTTCGGCACCGCAGTGTTTCCTGTTTCCTTTCTTATCGGTTCGTGTGTGTGTATGTGTCTGTGTGCTATATGTGTGTTTGCATGTTATTGTGTGTTATGTTGGAACCATGCATCTAAAAAGCCAGGTACTTCATCTGGGTATGTACCCTTTATTTTATATTTCTTTGTTCATTACTGTGGAGTCCCTTTTGATAAACCATGTTAGTCACTAGCACTGTTCACTGTCCTTGTACATACTGTGGGACAGGCCCTTACCTGGCTTTTTTTCCTGTCAGACTTTAATGTCCTCCTACATCTTCTTGCTGCCAACATGCCTGTCAGCAGAATTTTATTCCATTCTCATGTTGACACTTCCTCTATCAAAGGCCGTAATGAACACTAACTATACAGAATCAAGCTGGGTTATTACAACAAAGCACATTCTAATGGAAAGTGTTATTAAAATCTAATATGATTCATGCTTAAAGTGTCCGAGTTTTAGGGCATTATTTTTAAAATGAAGTGATATTCAGTTTTCAATTTAATTCAAACCAGATTATTATTATTATTATTATCCAGCTGTTGTTGGTTTCAAAGTTTTGTTATAAGAAGAATGTAGGCCACTGCTCCAAAATGAAAGGAAAGTAAACTGGTCTAAAAATGGTTCAGTTTATGATGGATTGTGTTTTCGTCTAACTGTCCCTGTTCCAGAGACAACAGTATAGAGGCTTAGCTACAGTAATTACCAACATCCTGATACCAGTGTAGTAAATCCCTATCATATCAAATTAAATTGACAATTTGAAGGTTATGGATAAAATGTCATTCAGTTTAGTAGATAGAAATAAAATAGCAATGTTTAGAACACTATTGCTATGTTAGACACACCATGATATTGTGGTATACAACCTTTACTGACTTACATTTTAGCATAAACAGTTAATATTAGGAGTTGCTAACAATCTGCATCCAGGGTCCTCAGTTTGATTCCTTAGCTGCTATTTGCATATATTGTCACTAAGAAAATAATTTCATCAAATATTCTTCTCAGGTCACCATTGAGGACAGGTATTTGTGCCTAGTAAGTTTACCAAGTTATCAAAAGTAAATAAATAAATAAAATAAAAATAATATTGCTAAATGTGTTATGGCAACACCATGCTTTGCATGTAAATTAAGGAATGAGGTCGCTGATCAGTTTCTTGAACTAATCAGGAAACACACACCAATGTCTTCATTGCAGCATCGTATTCAAATATACAGTGCATCGGAAATGGTATTTCAGACTTTAGGCAAGCTGTTTTATGTCATCATGTACTGTGATACTAATAATTAATTTTTCAGTTATCTATTAACATTCTCCAGCCCATTTTACTGAAACAAATAAGCAGTTTCTGCTCTAATTTACCATACTGCATTGCATGTATTTGTGTATCCTTATCAAAATGCACATCTCAGTACACTTTGTGATCAAAGAACTGCACAGACAAGGCAATGGAATGCAGCATTTTCTGAGATACAATATGCAAACATCCTTAGGTCACATTCTCCAAAACAGCCCCTTCCACTTCATCCCAAGTTGTAACCTAGCAAAATTAACCAACATTTGTTGACAAAGTTCATAAAGAAGTAAAGCTGTAACAACTGATGAATTATAATACTTTTTTGAAATATTCTGTAGGAGTCACAGGCAAATGGAATTTCTCGGTAGCAAAAACCTTGTAGATGCTGCCATAGAGAATTTTCATCCGTATGCAGCACTGTGATTAGCCTTGGACTCTTTTAAGAAGTTGAACCCTCTAATGAACTGAGTAGGATTGATTACACAAGTTCATTTTATTATGTCTCTTACCTCTCAATCCAGTTACGTGAGTTCATATTTCAGAGGAATCTGTGTTTCTGTTACATTCTTTATTTACCCATTTGTTTATTCTATTCAAATGAGGTGCATTTCAAATCACTGATCTGGAAACAACATCTAAACAATACCCCCACAGCCTTTCTGCCCCCCCCCCAAGAAAGCACTTATAACAAGGGGAAATCCTGTGTAAGATCATAAAGTTGTTAAAACAAGGATGCAAATCCATCAGGGAATATATAAATAAGATTTTTTAAACTAAATACTTGTGTTATTTTTCCTGAGGTGAGGCTTGGTGCAAGACTCATGATAGAAATTACTTTTTGTACGTCCAATGTTAAGAATGATCTGTGTTAGAACCAAAAACCACAACTCCTCCACTCAAAGTGTAAACCAACGAAAAACAAACACCGCCGACTTCACAATAAAGGGTGTATCCTGTACCAAACACTGCGATAGCCAGAGAATGCAAAATAACAGGGTGGTGCACAATAGGCACTTGATGAAAAAATCACTAGTCGATGAATAAATCAATAAACCAAAATTTAATTCCAATTAGGACAAACAGCAACCTGGGATTGAGCGCACTTTCTTCTGTTGTTACCAGACTTCATCAGAATCCAAATAGTTAGCTGTCCCATGCCCTTAAATACTACATACACATCAAATTGATCAATTAATCAATCAATCACTTATGTAAATTAAAGTCAGTACATAGTCAAAATCCTAAAACTTATTTTTACAAATATTCCTATTACAATACATTCACATGGTTAAAACATTTTTACATTTTAATAAAAAACGAATAAAATAAAGGACGTATAAAACTTTTAAAATTCTAAAACATTTGATGTTATGTTAAACATTTAATATATGCAGGTATATTCTAAACTGTAAATTGTAATAGGAATATTTGTAAAAATAAGTTTTAGGATTTTGACTATGTACTGATTTTAATTTAGATAAGTGATTGATTGATTGATTAATTGATCAATTTGATGTGTATGTAGTATTTAAGGGCATGGGACAGCTAACTATTTGGATTCTGATGAAGTCTGGTAACAACAGAAGAAAGCGCGCTCAATCCCAGGTTGCTGTTTGTCCTAACTGGAATTAAATTTTGGTTTATTGATTTATTCATCGACTAGTGATTTTTTCATCAAGTGCCTATTATGCACCACCCTGTTATTTTGCATTCTCTGGCTATCGCAGTGTACGGAATGATCTGTGTTAGGACAGAAGTGTCACTGTACTTGAAGTGGCTGGATGTCTTCCCTACTCATGGTGTGTATCATAGCTGATTAACTTCATTTTGTGTGTGTGTTAGATAATTGATAATTGGAAGGGAGCAAGGGAATTCATAGATTGTTGATGGTCTTGATATTCAACCAATGACAGAGAAACAATAAGTAATAATATGCAATGAATAGAATTGAGAGGATTGACAGCTGGTACACCCATTTTCCATGGACAGAAAATGTCAATATTGTGGAATGTTAAATTGGTAATAAAATATTTTAAAGCAGTGAAATTTTGTTTATTGGATATTTCTTGTCTGTTAAAAGGGTATATAAAGAGATTACAAGTAGTTGGAATTGATGACACTGATTTTCTGTATGATCAACATGTTGCCACAATACCAATAAAGCAACAGACGGCTGAAGTGTGAAACAGAATGGAAGAATTAGGTGTCCATGCAGAAAATCTGGATGTGGATTGACAGTTTTAAGTTTTTTAAACTGTAATGTTGACAATTTCCTAACAATAGCTACACTGTGATTTGCTGTAAAAATGGCCTAGCTGTTAGAATTAAATCCCATTTTTTCTCTGGTGAGAGGAGCGACAGACAGGCAAGATGAAGAATTTTGATTGCTTGGAGACAGTTTATACGTGTAATTGCTACTGGCTGCTGACTTCTAAGAGAGTTTTTTTTGAATCACTGGAGCTTGTTTTAAATTTGGCATTCCTGTGAGGGACTGCAGTGTGCACAGCAGGGCTGCAAAGTACAGTGTATAAACTCCTGGTAATTTGATCTCACTGTTCACCTAGTATCTATGCTGCTCTCTAAAAAATTATTAAGGGCCGTCATCCACATCAGTGAATGGGTTTCACATAGGCTGCGCCATATGTTAATATTTGGTACTTAGAGCTACTAACCTTCTACTAATTTAGGTGAGGCACTCCCCTCTGTTTGTGGAACAGAGTCACTGCTTTATCTGCCAAAAAGCACTAGTCATTGGTTTACAGTAGTAGTAGTACTGGAACCCATTTAACTGTTTTTATTAACGCAAACTACTGTAGTCTATCCCAGAGGCCCACCAACTACTCTCTTCCTTCACTTTCTAAATGCAAATTCACATTCTAGCGTACTTCTTCTTAATCCCTACAAATAATTTGGCCTGTGCACATCTCCAAAAACTAAATTAAATTAAGTTACTTAGTTACCTTTACCTCATCTGTACATTTATCAATGTAATACGTGAAGCACTAGACATTATGGAAGGTCAGCCAGCTTGTTTCCCTTCTGCTGCCAGTCACTTAGTACTTAGTGTTCTCATGCAGTGTAGGAATTGCCTTGGACTCACTGACAACAAACTCTTAACACAAATAACTCTGTGATCAGGACAAATAATTTGATAGCATCCCAGTCATCTAAAAGCACATACAGTAAGCATCATTATTTCACACCCTTATCTGTATCACATTGTCAACAACATCACATTAATATGTTGTATGCTAAGCCCATTAACAATATCTGTTGTAGCCTCCCAGAGCTAGTAAAAATAGATCTCAGTGGAACTTGTCCAACTCATCTCCTCTATGCACACCTACAGCATTATATCACCAAGAGTATGATTGCTCCAGATTGTGGACACCTAAACACTCTGTTAACAAAAATGTCTTAGTGATTGGTGAATCAATTGCTAGGCATATAAATTCTCCACTCACAAGCCTGGTCAAGGATAGGGTTCCAATCAACTGCCTTAGGGGTGCAAGGATGCTTGATGTTACAAAGGCCCAAAATACCTATTTCTTGGCCAAATGTGACTATGATATGTTATTGATTCATGTGGGAGTAAATGGCTCGGGGCACATATCCCTTTCTACTTTGGTTTATAACCTTCTGCTTGTGTTATGTATGTATATAAGCCCTAACTGCATAAAGTATCCTTCCAAATCAGTAAGTGCTAAACCACATTTTTCCTTGCTATCTTGGATAGAACAAGGTTTTATCACACTTGTTGTACTAAAGTGTATCTTTTCCTTTTTGGTTAAATTTTGTTGCTTTCTTAAAAATATAATGCCTTTTGTTGTATATCTATCGTGCATACATTCTTACATTACCACTAGCTCCAGGTTTCATTTTTGCCAGGGCACAACAGGGGCACATCTGGCTGGTGGGACATGTAGAACATGTGAAAAAAAATATCACTAAAGTACAGAATGCAAGATGCATGCTAAAAACTTGACCATAATCCACTGTTAAGAATGAAAGAACACTTCCTTGCAGAAAAAAAAAAAACAATGAATGTCATAATCTTACAAATCTTGGCAATGTTCACAACAAAGAAAAATTACTGATTTATCCTGTCCAAGGATTACGGTTTGGATGAAGTGTTGGTATGCTACAATGTATCAAGTCATGCGTGTAGCTACTAATACAAGAGAGGTGGGAAAATGACAAGCACAAAGACATTTGTGCCTCAGCTGAAGGAGAAAAATATCATTATTCCCAATTTAAGAACAGAAAGTCAAACTTATTTGTTCTGTGCTGCATTGTAAGGAAAATATTTTTTAAAGAGATGCACATTTTGCCAACATTCAAGGTATATCACATATTTTCCCAGTACAGGCTATGGTGAATGTCTATTAAACATTCTTGCAAGCAGAAGAAGGGGTGGTCAGTTAACAGATCCTGGATTATAATGATATTTTTGACACCTCTAGAAGAAGGTACTTGGACTGAAAAACTGAAAACCTTAAAACAAGCAGTTCAGCCAATTTATTTTTGAGCATTTACAATTAATTACTACCGCTTTGAGAACATAGATCAGAGCAATTCAACCAAAACATGAAAATCATATGAAAAAAACAAGTAAAACGTATTTATTATTTATTTATTTATTATTTAGTTAGTTAGTTAGTTAGTTATTGACATTTGTTAACCAGGTTTGTCCAACTGGGTTTGTGGCCCATTTTCAGTGGAGACCTGAGGAGAAAAGCTCCAATAAATGAACAAATTACAGACAAATTAGAATTTTAACATCCAAAATATGAACATTATATAAAAAAAATGTATTTTAACATCGAGATTCAATTTAACCACAAGTAATGAGCACAGCACAGCTCAGTCAAAACAGGAACCACGAATCACTGCAGCAAGATTTCTTTAATTAAAAAACCATCGAACAGTATAAACACTTAAAACTGTTGAGCGCTTTCATCTAATACATCAGATTTCCTCAGAACATAAAACCAAATGTAACCCAACATTTAAATAGCATAATTTCCCGCCCTTTTTGCCAATTAAGTCATGTTAATTAAGCTTTTTAACCCTTGATTAAATATTTAGAATAAAACAGACAATCTCCTATAATCTCAAAATTCAAGAATGCATATTACCAATTCTATATGCCTATATAAAATTATTTGAATAAATAAATAATACACTGTTCTATATGATGTATTATATAATATAGTATATTACTAATATACCTTACACAAATAAAATAAAATATTTCCTTTGGCATGAATTTCCTATGTACCCCTATGGTGATGTGTAGATATGGTTATACTGGTGTGAGTATCTAATGTACTTTGTTTGTACTTTATTTCCTCAACAAGGGTTTAGTGGGTATAACTTCATTGAGACCTGGTGGTGTAGCTGCCTCCAACCGCAATTGCCACTTTATTTCTTTTTCCCCCACTATGGCCTTGATATTACCTCCTCTGAGGTTGCAACTAACTACCTCCAGTATTCCAAACTTAAAACTCATACAAAGCTCATTATTTAATATGTGTCTCGATAGTGCGTTGTTAACATCATTCTTTTTAATACAATACAAGTGGTCGTATATTCTATTTTTTAGGAATCTATCAGTCATTCCAACATAATAATTTTCACAGGTATCACAGATAGCCAGGTATACCACGTGTCTTGTTAGGCAATTCCCAGTTTTAAAAAATATCTTGGTTCTATTTCTATCCTTAAGAATTATGTTCTTACCTTCATAAATATATTTACAATAATTGCAGCACCCACATTTGGTAGTACCCCTACTTCTACTTATGACATCTTTGTTGGAACTTTGTCTTATATCTATAAGTCTTTGTAGACTGTTGCCTGCCCTATGGACAAACCTAGGTATTGAAGGAACCTTGTCTCTAACGCCTGCATCATTTGTTAAAATGTGCCAATGTTTTGCTATTATCTGCTTCACCTGGTATGCTTGGTCGCCATATTTCACTATACATGCTCTGTTGTACCGGTCCCCTTCTACATTATTATATCTCTTTTGCATAGATATACCTTTGCCTATCAGGGGAAAATATTTTATGCCCCATTCCTGCATAACATATTGAGTTAAATCTTCCAACATCCTATCAGGGTATCCCTTTTCTCGGAACATAGCCTCCATTACCTTTATTTCCCTAATCATGTTATTCCTTTCTGATGTCATCCTCACTGCCCTAATCATTTGACCTTTCACTATGTTATACTTTACTTTATAAGAATGAGCACTGGAAAAATGTAAGTATCCATTACTGTAAGTCTCTTTCCGATATATCTTAGACTGGAATGTCTTACCATCATTATATACATAGACATCTAAGTAATTTATTCCTTTATTGTCCCATTGGTATGTGAACTTTAAATAGGTGGTAGTACCATTAATATAATTCACAAATTCCTCTAAATCCTTGATGTTCCCTGTCCATAACAAAAATATATCGTCCAGGTATCTTACATATTTTTTGATTTTGGTCATCCAATTGGTGTTGAGAATATATGTTGTTTCCCAGTCTAGGAGGACCATGTTGGCATACATGGGGGCACAAGCCGCCCCCATCGCCACCCCTGAGATCTGCTTGTAAAATTCTCCTTCAAAAAAGATGTAATTGTAGTCTAGTACTATTTCCATGAAGGAAGTAAGAAGCCTAATTTCTTCTTCTTGTAACCCACTAAAGTTTTTCATACTCTGCATGAAGCTTTCTATTCCTTCCTGCCTAGGGATACATGAAAATAGTTCCCGAACATCAATAGTGACAAAGATAATATCAGGGGACCACAATTCCTGGGTGAATATTCCCAAAAATTCCCAGGAATCTTTCATGATGTGAGATATACTTGAATACATATGCTTCAACCTAGTGTCCACTACTTTCCCGTATGGAAATGTTTTGCTAGCACTCCCTGAAATAATTGGTCTAAATGGGGGATCGATGGAATTTTTGTGTACCTTCGGGATACCTCTAATGGTGGCCAGAATTGGGTACTCAACTTTCAAGAATTTATATAGTTCTTCGTCAACTTGATTGTCTAACAAGAATTCTTCCAAAAAGGAGTCTATTCTATTGTGTGCAATATTCACTTGGTTTAGCGAGGATACTTCATATTGATTTGTATCATTAAGTATCTCAAATATCTTAGTACTGTACTTTTCTTGGTCATAGAGTACTATCCCCCCCCCCCACTTGTCAGCCACCATGATCCTAACATTTGCAGAACAGATAGAATCTATAACTGTATTGATGTTGTGGATCTCAGATTTATTTGTTTTCTGATACTTGGTTCTCTTGTATAACTTATAAATATCCGCCTGTATCACTTTTTCAAAGGTCTCTAGTGTTTTGACCATAGGTGGTGTAAAAGTACTCTTCTTTCTAAGATTATTGTTCATGGGTATAACTTGTGACTTGTTTTGAAAAAATACCCCTAGGTTTAACTTTCTTAGGAATAACTTTATATCTACCAGGGTATCTACCAAGTCTAATGATTTATCAGGTATATATTTCATACCATTCGCAAATATTTTTACCAAATCTGTTTGGGGTACATAAGAACTGTAATTATAAATTTTCACCTCTACCTCCTGGTTGTCTGTATATGAACCCAATTCTTGGCCACTGTGTTTGGCCTGTGTATCAAAATTAGTTCTATTGGTAATGTCTGAACAGTAAATATTCGGTACTAATATTGCCTGTCCTTGTTCCACCTGGGATACCCTTTCCTCCTTCGATGTACTGTCTGCCACCTGTCCTGTTCTTCCTCCTCTAAAAAAACTTCCTTATACTGATAGTGTGCTTCATCTGTATGTGGTATGTCCCTGTAATCCCCCTTGTATGTATCTCTCTGTCTCAACCTTTCTTTAATATTCCATTTATACGCTTCTCCTTGCTCATATTGCTTCATATCACGTTGCAACTTCTTGCATTTTCTAGCAAATATTGTGTTACTCATGTGTTCAGCGTAATCATATTGCTTAAAAAACAGAGATTCCCACTGTGGAAATAACCTATCTTCCCTAATGGCATTATCCATAGTTTCCACTTCTGTTATTAATCCTGTCAACTGTGCATCATTACTATCCATAATAAACTTCATGAACTTTTCCCCAAACTCGTTGAACATATCATTGCATTTCTTTATGTTACCACCATTCATATCCACACCCATAGGCCTTTTAAAAAAATGTTTTCAACCTGAATGGTTTTGATTTTCGTTAATTTGTTGCCAAAACTAAAAATCATTTGCTTTAATGAATTATATTGTTCTGACATTTTCTGTCCCTTGGTGCTCTTATTTGTGAAGTTATCAAAGTCAAAAGGCAGTTGCAGTAATTTCTCTACATTATATGAATTAAAATTGTCATTGCTGCCCTTAACGGACTTCTTTCGCACAGTACCTGTTTTTTTGTTGTTAGTATGAGCACCGGTTAGAGTTTTAGTCCCATAGGTCCTTTCAGGCGCCTGACGTTTAGGTTTGGCCCCCGAAATAAAATACGATTCCTCCTCGTTGTGATGCGAAACTGTTATGAAGTTTGTCAAAGATGTTTTGCTTCAATTTACAAAAACATTTAAATAAAAGGTAGATACGGAAATGCATGAACACATTTTTTTTTTTTTTTTTTTTTACAAGAGGAGTTTGAATCTATAGAACTGATAAGATAACAAAAGTAAGTCCAAATCCAAAAGATAATGGAGTACTTATGTAAGAGAGGAAGGAGGACGAAAGGTAGTTTACGATGGGGTGCTTACGTTGGTGCCTGACAATGACAAAGTTTTGAGTTAAGCAAGTATAATTTGAGTTTTTCTATAAAGTGTGCTGGGTGGCTGATGGAAGGTATATCTACAGGTACTTTGTTCCAAGCTTGTGTAATGGAGTATTTATATAGGCGTTTGCCTATGTTTTTTTTTTTTTTTTGGTTGGTATGTGTGCAGTAATTGCTGACTGGAGTTGCGGAAAGTCTGAGGTGGCGTATAGATAGAGACGAGCGAAGAGAGAGCAGGACAGGATGCAGGCTTATTTAGGATGAAATGTAGCATTTGAAATTGAGATAAAAGTAGAAGTTTGGGGAAATCAAGCCACTGGAGTGAGTTTAAAGCAAGGCACTGATGTGTATTGTAAGGTGAGTTTCTGACAAACCTAGCTATTTTATGGTAGGATTGTTGGAGTTTGTTCAGGGTTGTGGTCTGAATGTTAGTGAATATAGGGAAGGAAGGAGAAGGGTTTAAGCAACGGAGAGTCTAGCATTGGTAGTGAGAAATGTTTTTATTGCGATATAATAAACTATGTTTCTGGTTGGTTCTTTTTATACCTTGGAGCAGGTGGAGATTGAACTTCTATCTTCTTCACAGCAAAAATCAAGAGTTTTGAGTAATGAAGAACTAAGTCTGAAATATAAAAGTGTTTCTTTTATTCCCTCTGCAATGGCATCTCTTGTTGATGTGATTAACAACTTAAACATGTTTATGAGTAAGGTCAGTCTTAAGTATTTGTACATGGACAAACAGGCCAACAAAGATAATAAAATAGTTTTGACAAGACAGAGCCTGTCCAGTTATTTAGGCATTTGAAAATAGTTGTGAGTTGCACATCCAAAGTGTACTACAGAAACCTGCTAAGCATAAATTATATAATTTAACAAGTCAAGAGTATAAGTCTGTTAAACAGCTATTTCAAGGTAAAACTATCTGCACGTTCAAGGTGGGCAAAGGTGGTTCAACTATCGTCATGAATACCAATGAAAATCAAGACTAACCACCATGGACAATGAATTGCAGTGGCATTCCAAACCAAAGATACTGAAGATGGACTCATCCAGCTCATAGCTGTAAGCTCAGCATGAAACATATACGCCACCCATCTCGCAGGACTAATTCCAGCAAGAGACAGATACGTTATCCAGCTCACAGGTCTGATCTAAGCATGAGATACACCACTCAGCTCACATAGGGTCCTCACTAAAAGAATACAGAACATAAGTAAAATGTCCTATGCAGACTGTCTCAAGGCCCTATCCATGTATTCTGTCTCCTACAGGCTGCTGAGGGGAGAGCTATGCCTGACATACAGGGCATTGTCAGACTCCACTCTGATGGACCTCCTGCAGATCTACAAAACAAACAGCACCAGAATTACAATTCTAAAGACTTGAACCTTGCTTGTGAAATAAATAGGACCTGCTGGTGAGAGAAGTATGTATCCCAGGCACTACCCCATCTCTGAAATAGGCTCCCCATCCATGTGAAGCAGAATTCCTTCCTAACCCAATTCAAATGCAACTTGGACAATTGGATGGGCAACAGGAAATTCTTCCCTGGTTTGGCACCTATGTCTCTAATTAACAGAGGCAACCTATAAATGGTTCATCTCCCATGACTCTGCTTGCAAATGTTTCATCAACCAAGCCTCTGCTTACACTTATCAAGCATACTAGAACTTGTCAGAGATTTGGGATGCATGGCTACATGTAAGAAAGCCGTTGTGATAATTAGCCTAGTAAACAACTATGAACCTATAAACCACAGGTCTGAGACAAGCATGAGACAGATATGCCAGCCATCACACAGGTCTGAGATCAGCACAGGACAGATACATTACTCAGCTCACAGATCTAAGCCCAGCATGGGACAGATAATCTACGTAATTCACAGGTGTGAGCTCAGCATGAGACAGATATGCCATCCAGCTCACAGGAGTGAGCCCGTGGGATCATTAATCTTCAGAAGTAAGTCTTCACTAATAGAAAGTTTGGAAAAACAACTAATATGAATATCAGGATGGTACAGTTATTAGTAACTGTGCACACACATACTATTGTACATCTCATTGTGTGTTTCAGAAAATAACATAATATTTTGCTTCAAACCAGTGATGCTGCTAATCAAGGACACCGGTACCATAAATAATAATAATACTAAGCCAAAGTGGACAGTTTGTGCCTCTGAATAATGCTGGGATTCAAGATGGCTCTCTCAGATATCCTTAGTTTGGAGGAACATCCCTATTTTTAGGCCTGATTTAGGATGTCCCTTTTTTGGAGATATGTTCCTATTTACAGACATGATTTCCCCCTTCACTCAGTTTTCTGAATCCTCTCATCACATGTGATTTTTGAAGGTGTCTGGCACACAGAAAGCTATACTACATAACCAACATACTAGTGACAACAATAATTTAATGAAAGAAGGTGCACATCCTATATCTCAATTTTTTAGAAGCAAAAATAAATTACCTTGTCTCATACAATTTTATAATACAGTTCATTAAAGTCTACAAATTTTACGCTATCTCTTTGATAATGTGCTTAAATATTTTCATCATTTTTGTCACTGTTTAAAACAAGTTTCTGAATTGTATTTCACATTCCTATTGGAAGAAGGATGAATTATGTGCTATTTGGTATTCACATTTTATGCTAATTAGATGTCCAGATTTTTGACTGGATGTCCCAACATTTCAAGGGCCTTTGTTCCTATTTTCAATGTCTGCAGATTGAGAGCTATGATTTAAGGAAGTTTATACAGAAGGAAATAATATACAACCCCCAGCTATATACCTCTATTTTCATTTATCTGATAATATGATAAGTATGGTATTAAGCAAAAGCCCACTGTTAATAGCCCACTATTAACAGTCATGCTTTCTCTTCCTTAAGTTCAAATGTAAATCAGGCACTTTCAGGGGTAGCTGCATTTAAGCATTCACTAGGATTTGGATGTGCATGTGTGTGTCCCAGTAGGAAGTGCCACTGATTGCAAGTATGTAGCACGTAAACAAGTAGTTAAGCACAGTTCTATGAATGTTATATAATAACAGACATCTGGACAAAAGTACAACAAAAACTTGCTTAAGCAGCACCAAAGATGTTCCACTTACTAAAAACAAAATATGAATATTTCAGATGTTATCCTGAAGGGAAGTTACGTCAGTGTGCTCTAGCTGAAGCTCAGGGATTAAAGATCTAGTGTTGTATCTCAAACATGGTTTATAATTCCCTTGTCTTGATGTCATGACTTGTAGATATCTGATTCCACCACCAGGTGGTTAAAAGCTCTTCCTGTTTGCTACACAACATATTTTAGGTCTGTAAAACAAGGAACTGACTTCAGCAAAGCAAGTGCAAATTAGTTTCTAACAGTTTCCGATCTCCACTGCACCTCTTTCCCTGTTGCCTAAATCTGCATGCCTAATATAAAGTAACCAAAATGTGGAGCCCCTCATCTGGTTCTAGGTCAGAATCTTCATTTCATCCTGTTCAGAATTTACACTTTTCAGATCTGCTGGTTTATCAGAGCCTGTGAATTAACAGCACTGGTGTACAATCTTTGTGATGCAGTTTGTGTAAGTACTATTCTTAATGTGTTTAACTGATGATACAACTCACTGGAACACCTTATTCAGAACACAGCCTGTTATACAGAATGGCAATATTAAAACATGTTGGCAAAATCTGCACATAATGCTGCAACAGTGCCCATTCTCACAACATATGCAAAATAATGCTGCAACAGTGCCCATTCCCACAACATACTCAAAATAATGCTGCAACAATGCCCATTCCCACAACATACTCACTCAAAATAATGCTTCAACACTGCCCATTCCCACAACATATGGAAAATAATGCTGCAACAGTGCCCATTCCCACAACATACTCAAAATAATGCTGCAACAATGCCCATTCCCACAACATACTCAAAACACAATCATTAAACCAGTGTTTTCTTTACTTGTCAGATAAATCAATATAGAGTCTAAACATGAAATGCTTACTAAATTATTTCTTTTCATTTTTCAAACAGAAACAGTATAATACAGTTTTGTAGAGCTCTTGTTTATTTTATGAGATAATGCACATTTGCTGGTAAGCAACCATACTGTATTCATTAGTCAATGTTGTCTCTCAAATTTCCTTTCCTGACATTTCGCACTGAAGTATACATTGCGTAGCTGACGAACAGAATCTGTGCATTACCCTGTCTATCCAAAAGGCAGAGTATCTGACTGCTGATACCTTCAGTCTCATACCAAGCTAATATCTTTATGTGTCTCTGTATGTACCAGTAATATAGCACCACCATGCATTTTTAGGGCCAGCAGCATGCTTAACCTGGCTTGACAAAACTGACACAAGTATTTTAGCATATCAAAAAGAGTTGCATATGCATAGCTACATACACAGTGGTCCTTGTATCCTAGCTCTTATTAGCCTTCCCTACATCTCTGTGACATGGGGCATCTTTAACAGAGTTGCTAAGCTCAAAAAATGTTAATCCAATCAATTAGTTAAATAAAAAAATTGATCCGTAAAAATATACATGAAATTTAATATACTGGAATTCTTTTAAAAAGGCTGGTTTCCTTGGCTGCATTTTTGTGTGGCTCATATCCCCCAGGAAGTGCTGTACCACAGTTTTTGTTAACTTGCCATAATGGGAATGCCCTCCACTGACCCACCAGATAAGTCTCAGCCAAGTAACAGCCTCTGCATTATGTGTTTGATGGTAGGAAGGGTGGTTGCAATGACAGTATGATTAATCGGCAGATGTATACCAATGTCATGGCTCCTCATACCAATGATAATAGATTACTTCATTGTTACTGCTGCATTACACATTGTGACACTGTAAAGAGGACGACACAACATAGCACTAGACAAGACTTCTAGTAAATATTAATGAGAATTAGCACATATGACAACCATTTCCTGAAAAAAATAGCATTTCAGTTTATTAACTATATCATTTTCCATGCTGACTTCTTGTCATTTAGCTTATCATAAGGCACTAACACCAAAGATGGCAACCAAAATAAACAATAAAACCAGCAATGTCAATCCTAAAAATGCGAAAGCTCTTACCGAACTTGTGGAGTTGGATTTCCGATTACCCTGCACTCAAGCAGAACTTTGCTTCCTTCTGCAACCTCTTGACTCTTCAGCTTCTGAATAAACCTTGGTGCCATAACAGAGCCACTGACATCATCAGCCTGGGCCATTCCTTCCACCACATGATCGTCTTGCTCATTAGGTGCTGCTTCCATATCCACTCCTGATAATGGCTTGCAATGAACGTTTTCCTGCTGAGGGGCTTTGCTACTATTGTCACTGGAAGTGCAGTGTGTAGCTGACTGTGTCTTAGGAGACAAATACCCACTATCAGGTGAAGAGGAATCTTCATTATGATTTTTCCCTTTTGATTTTCCTGCAACTCTAAAAATGGAGGACAGCTCCTCAATGAACGAAGCAGCTTTGTTGCCTGCCTCACTCTTTGATGAAGAATCAGTCTGCAACACTTTGATGCTTCCTTGGCTTTGACTTTGCGTGTCCTTTGCCACATCTGAGATGTTAGCAAAATGCCTTTCAAACTTTTTGAAAGCTGAAGATTCAGCCTGGAGAGGGCTGGATTGTGTCACTGCAGTGGTTTTTGAGGAGTCTGTATTACTTGGACTGTGTTCCAGTTGTGTGGCTATGTTTTCTGCATCAGTATTAGACTCAGTTTCTGGCAATGCACTCTGGAAGCTCAGATAAGAAGGCAGAGATGCATCCTCTTGAGCAAGTCCAGTATTATGCAGAGTCACAGTTTCTGAAGTTTCGGGGAAATCAAATACAGGTGTACCAAAAAAGTGTGTGAATTCTTGCCCATAGTTTGTTTCCTCTGTCAAGCAGCAGTCAATGGCTTCCCTTGCAAGATCCAAGCTTTTATTAATTTCATCTTGGCTGAGGAAAGCAGACAGTTCTGCAGAATAGTTTATACCTTCATCATCCTGCAGGTCTGATACAGAATCAAAGTAGCCATCATGAGAAGATGCTTCTGACATGCTTTCACTGAACTCCTCTTGTGCCCTTTTCTCAGCTGAATAGGCCTCCTTAAGCATGAGAGACAAAGGGACAGCGTGGTCACTGCTGCAGTCTTGCATGCTGAAAAATGACCACAGAGCAAATATTTAGTGAAATAATAAACATTACTTCAAAATATAAAATAAAAACAAGCATAAAACCACTTCAAAATATATATTTCTAAACAAGAAAAACAAAATATCAGCTTGTCAGTTTAACAACAGGGACACTATTTGCTCTCATATCTTCATGTTTTTCTTACACACTTCAACATAAATTCAAGAGCTCTGATTAGGTACTAAGTCACAGGCATAGCTATGATAGTATATTAAAATATTACTGTATCTTGAAAGCCTGGCACTTGAGGATCTGACGGAGGGGTATAGGAAAGGTAGAAGTATTTTACAGGCTTGCCTATTCTGGGGTAGACATTATAAGTAGGGATAGCAGCTTAGGTGGTAATACTAGGTTATGCATCTCTATGCTTATAAAATCATTGGAGCACTCACTGACAGATGGAGCTGGTTTTACATATAGGTGAACTAGGCAACCACCTAGAGCATGATGGTTGTGACAGTTGTGGGGGCACTTTTCCCTATTTATTTATTTAGTTAGTTACTTTTTAATGAAATGTTTACTTGCCCTAAAAGTAAACAAATAAAATAAATAAGCAAATAAACAAACAAATAAATAAATAATGTGATGGTAGTCATTTAAAATAAAATGTACCCAAGAAATATGGGCACTCCTGGAGGCAGGCTTGAATTGACTTGCTATTGACATCATGCTGTTACATTTGGTTAATATTTAAGAGGTGATGGTAGTACAGTACAGACCTTGTGACATTCAAAATATAGGTGCGAAGCCACCTCAAAAAGTTGTGACCCTATTAAAATCAAGGAATGCATAGTTAATTTCTGACTGACCAGGGAGGAGAGAGAAGACACTTTATTGTGGAGGCACTTGTCACTCGGATGTTTATGATAATGCTACTGGCAATGATGAACCAGATTTTTTGGACATTTTTCTGGCTTTGTGATTTGTATGTACAGTTGGGAAAAAGTGGAATGGTATGGTTGAGGTAAGTGTTATCACTGTTTTTACAAAGCTGGCAGTGATTAACCAGATATTCTGGCCAATATTTATTTTGTCCTTTTAATTTGTGTAGGAAATTGGGATGAGGGGAATGGCATGGTTAAAAGTTTTATTACTGGGTTTACATTATTGCTGGCAGTCATCACCTAGATGTTTTGGACAATATTGATGGCTTTGTGATTTATGTGGGTGGGTGGGATGAGGGGATTGGTGTGGTGACATAAGTGTTTATTATTGTTTTTACAATGGTCCTGTCAGTGATCAACAGGCTAGTTTGGCCTATATTTTTCTGGATTTGTGATTTGTGTGGAGCTACTTGGATTAGACTATTTTAACGTGTGGCAACTTGTTTGTGTGGACTGTGGAGGTGAAATAATACTACATAGTCATCAGAATATTACATAGTCATTGGAATAGTACAAGGCCATCGGAATATTACATAGTCATCAGAATGAACAGCAGATGCAGGGTGGTATCCAACGAGACGGAGCCTGAATAATGAAAAAATTCTTTACTCAATCCAATGATCAAAATGAAGTACAAATACACATAAAGTCACAGTTTAAAATGATGAAACAACAAGTTAAGCGCTTTCATCAATACTCAGACTTCTTCAGAACAGTGAATTGCTGGCTGATAACTCCTTAAATACACACCCAGTCAATTAGTAAAATATTACCCCACATCATTTCCTTTCAATTAAGAAACATCACAGGAAGTGTAAGGTAGTAGTGAATACTCCCCCTGTTTGCAAGTACACAAAAATTCAACTAACCAAATGTTAAATCAATAGTGTCACATGTAAAGAATGTTATAAGGCAAAAAATACCAATGACAATATAAATAAATCATAACATAAATAACTGTTTAAGTTTCAAAAGTGGTGCTATAGAAATTCTATCATTAAGACCTGGAGGGGAGTATGCATTCAGTCTGATCTGCCACTTTAACTCAATGTACTCCAAATATTCCTCAACAGGTCCGCCCTTTTGTCCCAAATCAACTTGTTCAAGAATAAAAAAACTAAAACTGTGATTACTTTGGTCATTAATATGCCTAAATAAAGCATTCTTCATATTTTTCTGCTTGATGTCATATAAATGTTGGTAGACTCTAAGTCTAAAAGCATTTTTTGTTTTCCCCACATAATAACCTTGGCAGTTTTTACATACTGCAATATAAACAACCCCCTTAGTATAGCAAAACATTTTCTTTTTATTAGTAATGGATCCAAAATTCTTAAGATTAAATTTATCTGTATCCATCATGAAAGGGCACTGGGGACATCTACCACATTTATACGTACCACCTCTAGTGAGATTAGGTTTGCCTTTTTCAAGTAGTCCTTTTATTGATGTACTCTTTTTATAAACTATAGTGGGTCTCTTACCTATCTTGTCCAAGACCCCAATGTCATTATCAAAAACCTTCCAATATTTATGTATTATGTATTTGATTTCTTCAAAATCTGCAGAATATGTGAGTGTCAATGCATGTGTAAAAATAGTATTATTGTGCCTCACATTGTTGTGGCCATCCCTATTGCCCAATAGGGCTCTAAAGTGTCCACTGGTCCTCTTATTTATAACTTCCTGAATGATGTTTGATAGAAAATGCTCCGGATAACCTCTTCTCTGAAACATATTGGACAAATTGTCACATTCCTTGGTAAAGTCATAAATGTCAGACACCATCCTGGCCAATCTAACACATTGGCCCTTGACCAGGGCCTTCTTCTGGTGCAAAGGATGTGCACTAGTAAAATGTAATAATGTGTTAGAATAGGTTGGTTTCCTATATAGTTGGGAAATAAAACAGTTGTTCACATAATCTTTCTTTATGGTGATGTCCAAATAATGAATATAATCTAGATCCTTGACCATAGTAAATCTCAAAAACTGGTGGTACTGTTCATGTACGAAAAGAACCTATTCAAATCTTGTTCTGATTGATTCCAAAACAGGACAATATCATCAAGGTATCGCCCATACAATACCCATGAAGTCCTGAATTGAGTTAAACATGTATTGATCTTCCCAATGTGCTAAGACAATGTTGGCGAAGATTGGTGCACAACATGCACCCATGGCAACTCCAAGCCTTTGTTTAAATAAATGTCCTTCAAATGTAATGAAATTATTTTCCAAAACCATCTCCATACAAGTACGGATGGTCAAGATGGTGTCATGATTCAATGACTAATTACTGCATAGAAACTCATAGAACCAGTCCAGACCTATATCATGTGGTATAACTGAAAACAGGTCACAGACGTCAATAGTCACCAGGATGAGGTTACTGTCATACATATTCTGATTGACTTTACCAAGGAAGTCCCATGAGTCCTTAATTATAGTAGTCCGATTATCAAGGACCCCCTTAGTCATACTGTCAATGTATTTTGCTATACTAAATGTTTTGGAGGCTTTAGCATCTACAATGGGTCTTAAAGGTGGACTGTGTATTGATTTGTGAATTTTTGGTATTCCAAATATGGTGGGAATCCTGGGATGTTTGGTTAAAATGTAGTTGTGTGTGTCTAGTGTGATTTGTCCATTCAGTAAAAGTTGCTCCAATTCTAAGTCAATGTTACGATATGCTATGTTTAATTCATTTCGTGAGGTCTCAGTGTACACTTCACTATATAGTATGTCAAACATTCTACTATTGTAATCATCAGTGTTCATAATAACCAGACCCCCACCCTTGTCCGGTTTCATAAGTCTTATATTAGTCTGATGTAAAATTTCACTCAAAATACCCTTCTCCTCTATTTTAAATTGTCTATGGGTGAGTCATTATGCCTATAACCCAATGGTGTTCTAATGTGGAGTACACATAGAACCTCAAATATTTGTACCAAAGGGTGATTGGGAGGTTGAAAGGTACTTGGTCTTCTAAGGTTTGAGCCACAAGTAAAATTACTATCAGGAAAAAATAAAGCTAGATTTAATTTCCTTGTAAATAGTTTTAACTGCACCATAACATCTACTATGTTGCCCTTACTAGTAGGCACAAAATTCATACCTTTGGATAGAAAATCGGCCCATTCCCTAGTGACAGTAAGACCACTGTAATTATAAATACTGAAGTCACCCAAATCATTAGTCACAATTGAAAGAATCACATTCTCAGTCTCAGTATGTGATGGGCTGCTTATCTCCGGTAGTTGTTCCATCCCCCCCTCCCCCTCCGTGGTGCAGATCGAGGACTGTAATAATTCAACAAAAATTCAATAAAATTCAATAAGTATGTAAAAACTGCCAAGGTTATTATGTGGGGAAAACAAAAAATGCTTTTAGACTTAGAGTCTACCAACATTTATATGACATCAAGCAGAAAAATATGAAGAATGCTTTATTTAGGCATATTAATGACCAAAGTAATCACAGTTTTAGTTTTTTTATTCTTGAACAAGATGATTTGGGACAAAAGGGCGGACCTGTTGAGGAATATTTGGAGTACATTGAGTTAAAGTGGCAGATCAGACTGAATGCATACTCCCCTCCAGGTCTTAATGATAGAATTTCTATAGCACCACTTTTGAAACTTAAACAGTTATTTATGTTATGATTTATTTATATTGTCATTGGTATTTTTTGCCTTATAACATTCTTTACATGTGACACTATTGATTCAACATTTGGTTAGTTGACTTTTTGTGTACTTGCAAACAGGGGGAGTATTCACTACTTCCTTACACTTCCTGTGATGTTTCTTAATTGAAAGGAAATGATGTGGGGTAATATTTTACTAATTGACTGGGTGTGTATTTAAGGAGTTATCAGCCAGCAATTCACTGTTCTGAAGAAGTCTGAGTATTGATGAAAGCGCTTAACTTGTTGTTTCATCATTTTAAACTGTGACTTTATGTGTATTTGTACTTCATTTTGATCATTGGATTGAGTAAAGAATTTTTTCATTATTCAGGCTCCGTCTCGTTGGATACCACCCTGCATCTGCTGTTCATTCTAGTTTTTATTCTGCTTACTGAGATAGTCATCAGAATATTATACAGCCATCGGACATTGTGGCTATAACTGCTGGGCTCAGGTTGGCTGGATGAAAAGTAACTTCCTTATCTTTGCTCAGTTTAAACAGTCACTATTTGGCCTTGAAGGACTGTTGTGCTTTTATCTGAAGTAAGATGGATGATTTAACTGGACACCTGATTTGCACACAGTAGGTATAATTGCTGTGGCTGTGTTCTGTGGAAGAAAATGACTAGCTGCCTGCTGCTGTTTGCTGATTATTTTGGCTTTGTGGGAGTAATGTGATTATGTGAAGCAAAGTGCAATATTTTGATGTTTGCCAATTGTTTGGAACAAAGATGAAATGCATTATTGTTTTATTTGTGCTGTCTTTTACAGTTGTGATTGTGAGCTACTGTTTTAAAGCAATCTACTGATTAACTATATTTCATTGCTATCTACTGCAATTTATTATTGTTTAAGTGCATTTTACTGCATTTCATTACTGTTTAACTGTATTTTTTCATACTGTGAGTTCTGTTATTTTGACTATAAGTAGTTAATCAGTGCTTCATTGTGAGTTTTTTTTACTGCGTTCTTGACCTTAAAATTGAGTAGCATATTCTAGATACAGGTCTTCTACATCCAGTGCTTCAGCTGCATGTTTTTTAACCCCTTTTTGTGGTACTCCAGCTACAAATTTTCCTTTGTAGCACTTGTGTTATCACCTAGTAGTGCTACTCTCAGACCTTCCTCCCTTTACCCTCTTAGCTCTCTCTGACCTCCTCTCTCCCTCATGTTTTGAAAAATCTGGATGGACAATTTCCTACATTTTCTCCTACCAGTCTGGTTGATAGGAGCATCCTGAGACAGTGTAGCAACTGCCTCATGTACATGGACAACCATCTACTACTACCACCTAGGAACACAATTTGTGAGAGATGCAATTACATCAAGCACCTAGTGTCATTGCTCTCTCCCCCACAAACCAGTATATCTGGCACTGAAAAGGCTGGCAACACAAACACCGCACCTCAAACACCACTCACACCTACATAGCACACCCCCACATATGCAGAGGTTCTCAACAAAAGCATACCCAAACAAAAGAGACCTCTGAGGCATAAATGCACGTGAACTCCACTGCCCACCACACCACACACCACACATAGTCCACACACCTGTGTATCACAGCCACTAAGGCCTAAACATAAACCCAACATATTAGTCATAGGAAACTCCATTATGAGACACACATATGTGCCCCTCACCAAGTTAGATAAGGAGAAAGTCATGGTTTGCCGGGTGCCAGAATCTGCCACATCACCAATGCACTCATGTCTCTCAACAGTTACTGTTATGACTCATAGACCATGTTGGAGTGTATGACATGAAACGTACCTCCCTGGACTATATGAAGAGAGACATGATTGAGCTCACTGAATATGTGTCCTAGGCAGGTATATTCCTAGCCTTTAGCAGCATTCTACCGTCATCCAGAATGATGCCTTAATACAAACAAAAAATTATTGACTTTAACAATTGGCTTAGCTTCTGGTGTCATTCCAAGGGGATCCAGTACCTAACATCCTGGGTTGACATGACTGACAAACCATGATGCTTTGGCATAGATGGCCTCCATCTGTCTCCCTTGGGCTTCAGGCTCCTGGCAAAAGTTTTTGCCTCCCCCATAGTGCCTTTTTTAGGCAATGCCATGAGGTCAAAACTACCAACATGAAAATCTCATCAAAACATAAATTAAAGGTCATGCTGTTAAACGCTAGGAGTCTAAACATGAAACTGCACTCATTGCAAGCATTCTTAACACTGGAAGAAGCTGACATTTGTGTAGTCAGAGAAACCTAGTTCAAAGCTGTGGAGAGGACCCCAGCCATACCAGGTTATTCATCCTATTATTCATTTAGACCCCAAACAGTGGGCAGCAAAAAAAGGAGGTGAAGTTGCACTATATATAAAAGGCATACACACCTCTACGCTGGTCAAACAGTATGATGCACAGAAAATACTTAAGGTGCAGTTAACAAATGACAAGATCCCTATTCAAATCATACCTAACTACAGCCCTCCAACTTTGACTCAAGATGCCCACTCCACCTGTTTGGACCTCTTTGAATCTATCAAGATTCAACCCTTTCCCCTGATCCTGGGTGACGTTAACTATCCAACAATAGAGTGGAAGAAATACTCATGCCAAAACACAAATGCCCAGAGATTCCTTGATTTCGTCAAAGCACATGCCTTGGAAAAGTTAGTTGACACCCCCACAAGAGGTGAAAATATCTTGGAGTTGTTATTAAACAACATGAGTAACCACTGCAGCATCCCTAACGTGTCATCCTCCCTGGTAAGATCCGACCACAAAGTAGTCACTTTTGAAGTCATCATCTCCCCTTACACCCCCCCCCCATTCTCCAAAGCTGATTACAACCTCCTGAGGGAAGGTATAAACAGCTTCACAGCCCCCTTCTCCTCCATAGGAATTGGCACATATGTCCAAACCTACATCAAAGTACTATATGAGCATTTATATAGGTGTATGGAATCAGGAATATCAGACAGAATGAAATCCTCCTCCTCAAGGAAGAATAAACCTGTCTGGTAGACATTTACAATAAATAAACTCTATATCAAAAGGAAAAAATGCTGTCCAGGACCAAGAAGGAGCAGGTGCTAATTGGAAGCAATCTCTCCTTAGCCTGAACAAGCAAATGAGAGCAAATTGGAAGCAATCTCTTCTTAGCCTGAACAAGCAAATAAGAGCACTACTGAAATACTCTAAAGCAAACTTCAAGTCCAAACTGGCCACATCTACTAAAGGCAATCATAAGGCCTTCTTCACATATGTCCGCAATCTCAAGGGAAGCACCCAGATATGCTCAAACTGTGGTCAAGGACACCACATACACAAACGCTGTAGATATAGCCAACCTGCTGGCAGACAGGTTCAGTGAAAACTTCACTCCTCTATTCCACCCATCAGTAAAACAGGACATCCTCAGTACCTGCCCCCCTCCCCTTATCTCTAGGGAGCAAGTCATCACTGCTCTCTCAAAGGCAAAAAATACAGCATCCATGGGACCCAATAACATTCCAGGTCACATCCTACATGAACTCAGGCAGGAACTTGTAGCACCATTAGGCACCCTATTCAACCAAAGCCTGAGTACCAGCTTCATCCCAGCCAAGTGCAGGACAGCCACTGGCATCCCTTTGCACAAAGGTAGAGTGTCTACCAATCCAGGAAATTATAGACCAATCAGCCTAACTAGCCTGATCTACAAGGCCATGGAGTGGAGTATCATGGACCTCATTAACAAGGACATTGGCAACCTCCAGACACTTGATCCCACACAGTTTGGTTTTGTCAAGGGGAGACCATGCCTATTAAATTTGGTCGACTTCTTTGAGACAAGAGGCAAAGCCATAGACGAGGGGAAGATGGTGCACACTGCCTACCTTGACCTGGCCAAAGCCTTCTATACTATTCCCCACTTAGGTATAATAGATAAACTGTCTCAGCTAGGCATCAATCCATATGTTACCAGATGGGTAACAAACTGGCTCACTGATAGAACCCACGTAGTCAAAACAGGGGAAGCCACCTCAAGTAGTAGACCTGTAACAAGCGGTGTATCCCAGGGATTGGTCTTGGGGCCTCTGCTGTTGAGGATATACTTCTTGGAGGTGCAGGCCAAACCTAGTGGGCTATGGCTGACCAAGTTTGCACATGACTGCAAGCTGGGTGTTGCCATCAATTCCCCTAGTGATGTGGACATCCTCCAAGAGGGTCTCACCCAAACAAATGACTGGTGCCAGAAACATGGCCTCAAACTGAATGCCAAAAAATCCATCATCATCCCTTTTGGGGACAGTAATGTCCCCATAAATTATCACATTGATAATAAGGTCCTAAGCATGCAATCAGTCATGAGGGACTTGGGCACCCAGGTTGAGAGCAAACTGACTTTTGACCATCATATTGCCTCTGTTGTACAGAAAGCTTTCTACATGGCCCACCTCAGTAGTAAGAGTATCTCATCCAGGGACAAGGTGATCATAACATCCCTATATTCTTCCCTTCTAAAACCCATTATTGAGTACAATGCCCCTTTTGGCATGTAACTCACAAAGCACATGCTGCAACTGGAGAGACCACAGAGGTTCCTCACCCAGAGAATCCAGGGCCTCAAATATCTACCCTACACAGACAGGCTAAAAGCCCTGTCCCTCTACTCAGGCTCCTACAGACTCCTCAGAGGTGAACTCTGTCTGGCATACAAAGCAATCTCAGACCCCACCTTGATGGGACTGCTGCATATCTACAAGTCAAGCTCCACTTAAGTAACCTGCACGTGTGACCCCAACGTGGTCTGTGACATCAATAGGACTTGTTGGCAGGACAAATTTGTGTCCCAGAGAGACTCTCCCTTTTGTGGAATAGACTCCCTCTCCATGTAAAGCAGAGTACCTCATTAACCCTTTTTAAGTGCAACCTGGATAAAATACACCCCTGGAATTCTACCTGTGTCTCAGCTGGACAGTGGAAAAGGGTGCTGACTTGTTGGAACATGGGCTAAATTCTTGGCTAGGCTTGTAAGGGCCTCAGGACCAATAGCCTAGTAACTTCCTATGATCATATGATCCTATAGACTGTCTTCCCCTCTTATCTCAATCAAACTTCTGAATTCTACATATAGTTGGCTACAACTATTGATGGGGGCTATCTGGATGAAAGTAAATGACCTTGTTGTCACTTGCTCAGTTTAACAGTCATCTCTCAGGGAAAAAAAAACAAAAAACAAGCAGTAAATAAATCACGGAATACCCTGACCTTCAGGAATTCTAGGAGTTGGTGGCTCACACACACCAAGGCTGTAAATCGGACTCTGGCATGGTCTTAGCAAACGTCTCTGCTTTGAACTTCACCTGGTCTAAAACTAGCAGTGTGTGGTTTATGCAGAAGATAGTTGTTCTTGTGTAGGGGTCTGGTGAAGTCATTTCTTTATCATTCTTCCCAAAACCTCAGAAGTCACTATGTCAAACTTCAGAGGGTTTTACAGTCGCTATAGCTTGCATAGGGCCATCTTACTGTCTGTAGAAGTAACAGATTGGAAATATTATTGTAATCATTATCATTTCTTTTTATTTTCTTCACAAGCAACCATCTGATGCATATACAGGGGGCTATCTTTTGAGGAAGAGTAAATAAGCATGCTGTTTATATATGTCTGACAACAAATATGTTATATATATATTTTTTTTCAGTTTTGTCCCAGTCTGACATTAAAATGATGCACCAAAGATGGCTATCTTTTGGGGTTAGGCAGTGAACAGGCATGCTGTATATATAAATATGACAGCAGCAGCTTAAAATAGTCATTTGTGAAGATTGTGAATAGTAGTGGTCCTAAGATAGAACCCTGTGGGACTCCTATAGTTATGGGCAGCTGAGGAGAGAGAGAATTTTCCCATTTTGCAGCTTGGTACCTGTCATTTAAGTAGCTTTGGAACCAGGTAAGAGTGGAATTTGATAGATGATATTGGTTTAGTTTGTTTAGCAGGATTTGGTGCAAGACTGTGTCAAATGCTTTGGACATATCCAAAAAAAGAGTTGACACCTGCAGGCCTTCATTTTTGAGATGGTTTACTGTGTCTGTGAAGCAGAGGAGGTCTGTAGTGGTACTATGGGCAGGTCTGAAACCATGCTGAGTAGGTGACAGGATGTTGCAGTCTAGGAGGTAGTTTAGCATCTGGGTATGGACGCATTTTTCTAGGATTTTGGCCAGGGGGAGAGTAAAGCAATGGGTCTGTAGTTATTAAGTTCAGTGGAGGTACCACCTTTATGTATGGGTGTAACATAGGATATTTTCCAGAGTTTGGGCACATAGTTTTCAACAACTAATCTGTTTATGAGAGTGGAGATTGGGATAGCAATAGCATCTGCTGTGAGTCTCAAGAAATAGCTGGGGAGTAATTTGGCTGCTGTTGATGAGGTTTTTAGTTTGGAGAGCATGCTTTTGATTGAAGTGGTGGAAACTGTTTTGAGGGTAAAGCTAGTATCAGTGTTATTTGTGTTGGGGGGGGGATAGTGAGGAAGGAACTGTCCTGTGATATTAAGGATAGAATTGAGTTCACAAAGTGGAAGTTGAATTGTGTTTTAATGGGAACTTTAGTGTCAAGCGTGGTTGGTTTGGGGGTAGCCTTTTGGGTGGATTTTAGTAGCTGGTTTACATTTTTCCAAAATTTTTGGGGGTTGTGTTGGTATTTAGTTTGTAATGCTGTGTGGTAGGATTTTTTTTGTCCAGCCTAATGCATTTTTTGCACAGTTGCGCAGTTCTTGGTGCTTAGTTAGGCTTTGCGTTTCTTTGTTTTTTTGATACTAAAACCAGGCAGTATCTCTGGACTTGAGGATTTGTTTGGTTTCTTTACTGAGCCAGGGGTTTGTAGAGGTTCTAACCTTGATTTTGCGCAATGGAGCGACAGTGTCTAGGTGTTGTAGAAATGTTTTGCTGAAATATGCTACAGCCTGGTCAAGTGGGAGGGTTTTTAAGGGGGTCCAGTCACAGTTACAGAGTAAAGTATTGAGGACCTCAGGAGAGAATTTTTTTGTGTTTCTAGTGGATATATAGTTAGTGGTTTTGCATATGCTTGTTCTACTACATATAAAGTATATTATGTTGTGGTCACTTAAGGTGTCTTGGAGACAGCCTGCGTGGAGGTACAATGTGGGGTTGTTAGTTAGGATCCAGTCAAGGATGGATTCCTTTTTAGATTTTTTATCACATCTAGTTGGAATTTGCGCTAGCTGCTAGTAGCCATGGAGATTTATTAGCTTACTTGGTGGTTCTGATATGCAGGTGAACCAATCTAGGTTGAAATCCCCCAGAATAAGGGTTTCTTGTGAGTATGTGGAAGAACACCAGGATAAGAAGTCTTCAAGGCTAGCAGGTGTATTACCAGGTGGAATATAGATCACAATTGTGGTGATGACCTTTTTAGGGTGAAGTTGAAGTTGTGAGATAAGTATGTCCCAATTATTGGGGAGGGGTAGGAGTTTGGTAATTGACGAGCAGTTAAGTTGGACTTATACAGTAAGGCAGTTCCACCCCCTTTACGAAGTGGTCTGTCTTGTCTAATGATATTGTAGCCGGTAGGGAGAACTTCTGAGTTAGCTATGTTTTTATTTAGCCAGGTTTCTGTTAAAGCAGCTATGTAGTGTGCTATTGTGGCCTGGAGTTCAGGTATTTTATTTTTGATACTTCTAATATTAATATTTAGCATTAAAAGATGGTTGGTTTTGCTGCTGTTGTTGATTTGCCCTGGGATGAAGATAGTGGGGGTGTTATGTTCTGACATTTGTGTTGGAGCAGTTTGTGTTGGACAGGATGAATTTGGGCCTGGGTTGGGGTGAATATCCCCACTTATGGTGAGCCTGGTGTTAAAATGGTGATACAGATGTTGGAGTTTGGTGAGGAGTGTGAGAAAGTATTGTGTTTTTTTGGAGTAGGAATGAGAGCATATGTGTTTAGTTCTGAATTGGTCCGTTATGTAGTTCTTGAACAATTGTGGACAGATATTATTATAATGTGTGGTGTCTGTATATGAGAGTGCATAATGTACTGTTGTGTTACTAAGTTTAGGGATATTGCTAGAGTGATAACTTGTGGTGTTATAAAGAATTATGAGAAGACAGACTAGACTTAGTTGTGTGATAGTCATGGTTATAAAGTTTAAGATGGTACTAGGTGGGGGTCTGAATAGGAATTATAGGGTGGCACAATATGTGGATGGGTAAGTAGTGTGGGTGATATAAAAAGGGTCTATATTATGAGAGCAAAAAGACGTTTGCGTGAATACGTAAACGTCGAACCGTATAGCGCGAAGTGGACTTAGAGCGAAAGTCGAAAATCGCAAAAATGGAAATGTCGAATTTCCATGGTTGGCCCGTCTGTGGATTAGCTGCATAAGGTAAGTGTTGGATAGTTACGGAGTTTAGGATAGGGTGCGGGTTAAGGTATGTGCTTAGATAAGTAGTGTATGTTAGATTTAGTGTAGGGTTAGAGGTAGGGTTTTGTTAAATGTATGTATGTAGGTTATTTATTTTGTTTGTGTATATTTTCGCAGGGGAAATGTGCAGTAGTTACAGACCTTAGTGTTAGGGAGGGGTTAAGGATAGTGCATAGATAGTTTTGTATGTGGGGTTTAGTAGTGTTGGAGGTAGGGTTTTGTTAAATGTATGTATGTGGATTATTTGTTTTGTTTGGGTGTATGTCTATAGGGGACGTGTGCGGTAGTTACAGACCTTAGGGTTAGGGAGGGGTTAAGGAAAGTGCATAGTTAGTTGTGTATGTGGAGTTTAGTGTCAGGTTAGAAGTAGGGTTTTGTGCTTTACTTTAGGTTAGAAGTAGGGTTTGGTTAGTGTATGTATGTGGTTTATTTATTTTATTTGGGTAGGTAGTATATAGGTAGTGGTGGGGTTGACCGACTATGACAGTTCGATTTTTTTTTTCGCTGTTTAGTGTGTTCGGGATTTTTGTGTTTCGGGGTATAGGAGTCAATATTTTGGTATTCGCTCATAGGGTTTTTCACTTTCATAATATAGACCCATATAAAAAATACCTAATGGGAATAAGAGTGATTGGGAGTATTCTTCGTGGAGCAAGTTGGTGTGGTATAATGTGATCTGACTTGAGGAGCTGTGATTGGCGGAGGTGATGTGAGGGTGAGCTGTGGGTGTGGCTGTGATTACTATAAATGTAGAGGTAGTGGGGGCCGGAGGGAATAGGGGGCAGAGCAGGGGAGCGGAGAGAGCCCGAGCGTTAGTGAGGGCGAACGGAGCTGGGCAGAGCCCACCAAGACCAGAGTAAAAAGTATGTTAGTATTACTTTACAAATCTGAGCACTTTAAACAAATTCCTGAGGTCTAATGGCTTACAAGCAAGCAGAATGCAATTGCTGAAGAGCACTTGTGTCCTGGTGGGAGACTAGAAATTTAAAGATGGCTCCATGCTCAGCAGGATTCTAATATAGACTTAGTATTGGGGGAGGGAGATAGCACAAGGGGTGTAAACCAGGTGGAATGCAAAGAAACCAGAGAGGCAATCAGTGGAAAACTATCAGTGAAGGCCTCAGAGGGGGTAAGTAGGAGTTCAAACTACCTGGAAAGTGAAGGAGAGAAGAGACAGCAAACTTTATTAAGGTTGGGAGTGTGTCTTCACTTTGACTTGTTGATTAGTAACCAGTTTGTGCACAGATTACAGTAGGGAGATACATTAGCAATGAAGGGGAATGTATAGAGATGCAAATAAACAGGTGGGCCTCCAAGTGATACAAACTAAGACAGAAAGCACTGAGAGGGCTGCTTGATGGTTAATTTAGTCACAGGGATCTGAATTAAATGTATACTGTCTATTGGACAGTTAGGATTACTGCACTAGCTGGGGGGGGGGGGACACACAAGGCTACAACAGTCAGTTTTATTAGCATGCTGAGAACTACTAAGAAATACTGCTAATGTAATAGCTTCAGTCTCATAAAAAATACAAGTAGAATGCCTTGGTGGACTGACCCTGCTCTTGAGGCTCAAAATGTATATCCTTGTTTAGTTTTGCAGTACTGATTCCTTCTTATATTCTATGGGTGGAGTGGTAGCCGCAGACTGCGGATTTGCTTGAGTGTGCTCCTGCTCTTGAGGCTCAAAATCTATATCCTTGTTTAGTTTTGCAGTACTGATTCCTTCTTATACTGTATGGGTGGAGTGGTAGCCGCAAACTGCCGATTTGCTTGAGTGTGCAGGGGGATACACAGAAAGTGACTACCTATTTTGAGGAAGGGGTAAGGGGCATCCTCACAAGCATTTGTTTTTTTTTCAGTTTATTGTGAAATGGTTTTTGATCAGCTTTGAGCATAAAAACTTGGATACAGCTTATTTCTTCCTTGAAATAAAACAGTAAGACTGAATTTCTTTTCCATATGCATAATTTTTGTTTGAGCATCATTAAGTTGGAAAAAAGCTCTAAAATGCATCTCAGAGCATCTATAACCCCATGGCTTTTGGGTGCCTAGCAGCCCCCATACCCCTAGCTCAATTTATTTATTATAGGGCAGCTTTTGTTATTTGTGGGGGCGGGGTGAGAAAGGATGCAGGAAAAGCAAAGCTGAAGAATGAATTTATATCTTTAATCATGGTTTCTGTTCAAGTCATTGCTGAATGAAACTGTTGTTTATAAAATGCATCTAGAGAAACTAGAAACCGCATGGCTTCTGGGGGCCCTGAAGGCCTCCAGTCCCCCAATTTAATATGATTATTTCCTCTGCAGTTATTATAGTATATCCTTGGTCAGTTAAGATGTTCTGAAAGGAAGAAAGGAAACAAAGGTTGAAGAGTAATACTAAATTTCTTTCTTTGAACATGATTTTTGTTCAGGCAATTATTGGACAAAAAGGTTGTTTTAAAAAATCTAAAATGTATCTCATAGCATATAGAACCGTTATGTTTTCTGATGGTCTAGTGGCCCACAGGCCCCTGGTTTAATACAGTTATTTCCACTGCAGTTATTACAGTGTAGTCTTGCTCAGTTCATAGGTTCATAGGTTCATACTAGGCTATCTGCCTTGAGGCAATTATAAGCCTAGCCCGATTCTGTATGGCTTACACCACCCCTTGATTTGAGTATACTGTGCCCTTTAAGGTTTAGTTTACTGTGCCTCTGTCTAATAGTGACACGGGAGTAATCCCTGGGACAAACCTACGATCCCCCATCTACCTATCGAGATTCTTCTTGAAGAGATTCAGTGAGGTGCTCTGCCTCACATGAACTGGAATTCTATTCCAGAGTTAAGGGAGCCTCTGGGTTATGAACCTGTCCCTCCAGCAAGTTCTATTTATTTCTGTGCTGAGGTTCAAGTCCCTCGAGCGTGTGGCTCTAAGGGATTTAGATTTACTGAGGTGGAGCATGTCCATTAATTCTGGATTTGACATAGCTTTGTATGTCAGGCATAGATCGCCTCGAAGTAGGCGGTATGCAACTGAGTAGAGCTGGAGTTTTTTTAACCGAGCAGCATATGGCATCTGTTTGAGACCCTTGATCCTCTTGGTGAGATACTTTTGGGGTTTTTCTAATTGCTGCAGGTGTCAGGTAAGGTACATCCCAAAAGGGGCATTGTATTCTATGATGGGCCTGATGAGGGATGAATAAAGGGGCACGATTACTTCTCTTGATCTAGATGTGAAACCCTTCGTGATGAGGTGGGCTATGTAGAAGGTCTTTCTAACCACTTTGGCAATGTGGTTTTCAAAGGAGAGATTGCTATCAACTTGGGTCCCCAGGTCCCTAATAACTTTCTCTGTACTTAATGGGTTTCCGCCTATGTGGTAATTTGTGGGCACATTGTTTTGCCAAAGGGTATGACTATACATTTTTTGGCATTTAGCTTTAGACCATGGCGCTGGCACCAGTTATCTGTCTCTGTGAGACCTTTTTGAAGGATGTTTGTGTCAGCTGGAGAGTTGATTATGGCGCCCAGTTTGCAGTCATCTGCGAACTTGGTGAGCCATAGTCCTCCCACGTTTGCCTGTACCTCGGAAAAGTATATACCGAACAAGAGTGGTCCCAAGACAGAACCCTGTGGGACGCCACTTGTGACTGGTTTCGAATCTGACATGGCTCCAGCAACTCTCACACTGTGGGTTCTGTCTTTGAGCCAGTTTGCGACCCATCTTGTGACATAGGGGTTTATATTTAAGCTGGATAGCTTATCTATGATGCCCGAGTGGGGTATTGTGTCAAATGCCTTTGCAAGGTCCAGATAGGCTGTGTGGACTACCTTCCCTTCATCTATGGCTTTGGTGATTGTTTCGAAGAAGTCAACCAGGTTCAAAAGGCAGGATCTGCCCTTGACAAAGCCGAACTGGGTAGGATCTAGTGTCTGTAGGTCCCCAATGTCTTTGTGTATGAGCTCCATGATGATCCTCTCCATAGCCTTGCAGACTAAGCTAGTCAGGCTTATGGGGTGATAGTTTCCAGGGTCCGTACAGGCTCCACCTTTGTGGAGTGGGACCACTGTTGCTGTATGCCATTCTGTGGGCACATATCCTGTAGTGAGGCTGAGATTGTATAGCTGTTTTATTTGAGGGATTAGTTCCTCTTGGAGTTCATGTAGGACGCAACCTGGGATGCCATCTGGTCCCATGGAAGCAGTGTTTTTTGCTTTGGAGAGGGCAGCCTTCACCTGAGCATCAGAGATGTTTGGGAGGAAGCCCTCTGCTGGAATAGATACTTGCTCTTTTGGGGGGGAGGGGGTGGAGAAGTTTGCACTGAACCTGTCTGCCAGGATATTGGCGATGTCTGTGGGTTCAGTGTATTTTTTTGTCGTTTAGAATCAACTCAGAACAAGTCTGGGAGTTGCATCTCAGTTTTCTAACATAACTGAAAAAAGCCTTATGATTGTCTTTGGTGTCCTGTGCAATATTTCTCTCGAAGCTGGCCTTGGAGGATTTTATGAGGGATCGTAATTCTTTGCTAGTACTGATCAGAGATGCCTTCCCTATTAGGGATTTTGCTCTATCATGTAGTAGCTTCCTCCTTCTGTTGTACAGTTTATTTATGGCAGGGGTCCACCAGACTGGACGCCTGCCTTTGGATGATTGGGTCTTGGTTTTGTTTGGGATAGCATGATCCATGCGTTCCTGGAGATGTTCGAAGAATGCGCTTATATAGGATTCTGCAGTTTGGGCCGTAGTTTCCACTGGCCCTGGGGCCTTGAAGGATTCCACTTCAGTTTTGAGAAGTGAGAAGTTTGCTTTTGAGAAGTTTTTCACTGTGGTTTTCTGGGCTGGGGGTGGGGTCGGGATGTGGACATCCAGTGAGATTAATTTATGGTCTGATCTTACCAATGAGGGATATACTTCTGGTGTGGAGCATAGAGTCCCCATGTTGGTAATGATCAGGTCTAGTATGTTGTCCCCTCTTGTGGGAGTGGTGACTAGTTGTTCCATAGCATTTGAGTTTATAATTTCCAGGAACCTTTGGGCTAAGGTGCTGGGGCTTGAGTAGTGCTCCCAGTCAATGTTTGGGTAGTTGAAGTCGCCCAATATAATTTTGTTCGGAGACATCTTCATGTTCTCCAATGTTTTCAGGAAAGCCGAATGGGATTCCTGACTTTGAGAGGGTGGTCTGTAGGATGCTATAAACTGAAAAGCAGTCTTGCCCACTGTTAGTTGCACATGGATGGTCTCCGATACTTCGTGCAATGCCACTAACCTGGAGGTGTGGATATCCTTGATAAATATGGAAACTCCCCTTCCTTTTGTGGTTCGGTCCGGGTTTTGGGGCCGAAAAGCATGATATGAGGTATAGCCTGGTAGTGCTGGAGTGCTCTCTGGAGCCTTGAACCAGGTTTCTGTCACTGCACAGATATCGATGTTCTTCATACTGAGGAGAGCTTCGAGTGCGTGCATCTTGAGGTTAAGACTTCTGGCGTTTAGCAGCATTACCCTTAGTTTCTTGTTCCTTGTGCTGTCTAAGGGGGTGGGTTTGACTTTTGAGCCTTGCCTAAAAAAGGCACTATGGGGGTGGCAAGAGCCTTTTCCAATATCCGAAAGCCCAGTGGTGACAGGTGCAAGCCATCCCTAGCGAAGCAACGTGGCTTGTCGAGCATGTCATCCCAGGCTGACAGACACTGGATCCCCTTTGAATGACACCAAAATTTTAGCCAATTGTTAAAATCGATAATTTTGTCTTTGTACTGTGGCATCATTCTAGGTGAGGGTAAGATGCTGCTCAAGGTCAGGGTCATACCAGCCTGGGCTACATGATCAGAGAGCTCCTCTATGTCTCTTTTCATGTAATCCAGGGAGGTACGTCTCAGGTCATTCACACCAGCATGTACAATGACTGAGTCATATTTGTATTTGCTCTGGAGTGACCTGAGTGCTTGCGTTATGTGGCGGATCCTAGCACCCGACAGGCAGCTTACCGTGACCTTCTCTTTATTCAGCCTGGTGAGTGGGACGTCAGTGTGTCTGACAATAGAGTCACCTATTACAAGAGTATCAGGTGTGTTATTCAGCCTTAAGGGCTTTGGCTGCTTGGCACACTGACTTTGTGGGCTATGTGTTGTGCGTGTTTAGTTTTGAGGTAGCGTTTGCTTGGATGTCTGCTTTGGAGGTCTCTGTTGCTTAGGTAGATTTTTATTTAGAGCCTCCGAGTATGTTTTTGTGTATTTAAGTGTTTGGTTCGCTGATGTGGTGGGACTATGTGATACTGGAATTGTGTTGTGTGAGGTTACCTTCTCCTCCTGACTGGTTACACCAGTTTTGAGATGAGAGAGCTCAGCCTCCAGTTTGGCTAAATAGTTGCATCTCTCACATATATTTGAATCTGTTTGGAGGAGCAGAGGGTTGTCCGTGTACATGAGACAGTTGTAACATTGCCTCAAAATTCCCAGATTCACCAGCTGGACTGGAGAGGAAACCATTGACTGACCTTTGGACATGCTAGAGTAATATAGGGAACTGAATTTAAGATGGACCAATAGGGGACAGGGTAATCACAGAGAGTATAAGAGTAAGTAGTGCTTATGGTTTAATAGTGCTAACTTGTAGGATTACTTAATTGGACCAGTGAAGGACCTTAGAATGAGAATATGGTGTTTAAATTGAGAGATAGAGCAGTTCTAAGGGAAAAAGTGAAGAGCAGACTTTGTGGAGCCAGGAATAGTTTAAACCCAATTAGGCGGCGCTGCCCACTGTTGCGCTATGCACAAAAATGCGCACAACTGCACAAAAGAGGATTTTAAGAGAGGAAGATGAAGGAGTTTTGGAATTGACCCAAAATGGCCAATAAAACTACAGTTTCAAGTCAGTAACCACTCCCACAGGGGCAGGCAGGCTGCTCAATGTTTTTCACTGACACTGATCAACAGAGAGGCTTCCCTTTAGCCCAAGCAAAAAATGGCCTCACAGAAACTTACAAACAGTTCAAGAACAGCAAGCCTGTAACTGAACTTTTTTAAATCTCAGAAAAGTGGGAAAAAAGCAAGATTTTTGTTTTGTTTTTTTTTTTGTTTTTTTCAGAGATAGCAGAGGTTCACAATTATTAACAAGTTATAACAGTGCAGTAAATGACCCCACACAAGAGTGCTAGGCCAAAGACAGATAAAATGCAAGTTAGGATGTGCTGAATGGTTGCAGGAAAAATCAAAAGCTTGAGTAAGGCTAAATTTCTTACTTTGATCACATTTTTGTTTAGGTAAGCATTAGATAAAAAGACTGCTTAAAAAAACTCTAAAATGCACCGTAGAGCATCTAGGACCCCCATGGTTGCTGGGGTCTTGTGGACCCAAGTCCATGGCTTAATGCAGTTGTTTCTTCCAGTAATTGTAGTGCAGTTTTGATTAGATACAACATGATGGATGAATGAGTAACTGCAGGAAAAAAATGAAGATTAAGACAAAGTGTAAGAAAACAGAAGGAAAGAAATAAAGTGGATAGTGTGCATAGGCCAGGATGGGGTGGACAGCATGTGTGTGTGGGGGGGGGGGGTTGTTGCTATGATGTGGATATCCCACCATTGCCAATCAATATGTGAAGTGGATATCCCACCACTGCCAACCAATATGTGACGACCCTCAACCTCTGGGCCAAGGAGCCTCAATCCTCACCACTGGCACCTATGGGGCATGTTCACTGGGAGGATAACAGGGACACACACAGTATTTCCAGATGCAGCTCTCTGCATCAAGTGCAATTTCCATTAAGAGCACAAAGAGACCAAAGTCAGTCCAGGGCTGGTTTCTCCCTCCTTCTCCAGATCCCCAGTAAGACTCCCCGATGGCACAGATATAGAGTTGAGATCTCAGCTGAGTGTCCAAGCCAAGGCTTCCAGCACCCTCTCTGTCCAACCAGTGCTTTGTGTTCCTGCCCAAATAACTGACACACACACACTCTTTGAGATTTGATTTACAGACACACACACACGCACACACGCACACACGCACACACACCTGGGAAAGGCTGGCACAGGTTTACTAGCTATGTCCCATTTTGTCCAGACTATAAGGTAGTTATGAGTGCCACCAGACACTCCTGCCAGCTACCTTAAGGCTCTTCCAAGGGTACCCAATATACCGAATGAAATTAATATTAATACAAATGGTAGTCTGACCAAGAGCAAGGATATTAGGAGTGGCCCACACATTGTCACCAAATAAGTATGCAAATACTGTCATAACTTAAATATCTCTACAAAGATCAGCCACAATGAAAGGTTTAAATATATTTAATAATAAATAATAAAAGAACAAGAAAATACTAAGTATATAATCACAATGACATCAGAGTTCAAATCAGAGGAAATATTTAAAATAACAAAGAAGAACAGGCTCAGACAAATAAAGAAAAGCAATATTTAAACTAAGCTTCACTATATTCTTGACTGAATCTAAGAGAATTATACTATTCCCTAATAACTTACTTAATAGAGCAAGGCAGATGATGTGGTAAATGGTCCTTCTTGTTGTTGTCAGGCACAAGACAGAATACAGAATGCTCAGTCTCACTAAAAGACTTCTCAAAATAAAATCTAAAAATATTACTTCTGAGATAACTTGCAGAATGACATCACTTCTGGTCATCTGACTTCTAGTTCCAATGCAAACCCCCATTGCTGGAAGCTGGCAGGACTTAGCACCTGTCTATAAAAATACAAACACGAGCTTTTGTTCAAATCTGTGGTAGGGCTGGAAGTCATAAAACAATTGCATGCCTCCATACTTCCAGAGTAGTAATTAGTTCACCCCAAAGACAATACAAAAAGCTTCCTAGTACACACTGTGTGTCTCTGGCTGCATTGAAACCTGTGAGATAGCATCTTTATGGCCTAGGCCATAAAGTGACTTAATTTCAGATATTTTTAAGTTTGCTGGAATGAGGTTAACTCTCCAGATTTCTTTGTTAAAAACATATACATTTAAACAGTTACAATAGTGCATGTACATTTTTGTTCTGTCCAGTAGGACACACTGGGAATACATTTCAAATACAAGCACTTTACAAATAACTTTTCAGCACAGACATCTGTACAAATCAGTTTGGTATACACATGACATACAGTTCTAATACATTTGTAACACAAGCATTTTGTATAAATCAGTTTGATGTTCACAAATGAAATATAATTATTTACAGAATTCTAGCTAGCTGTGTTGGTAGTATCTCCATCCGTCACAGAAGCCATGGAGCGTTTTTCATCTGGGGTGCCAGTTTACTAAAGGCCAGCCCTGCTGATAGACATTCCTAACTGTAAGGATTTTGCATCACTGCACATCAGATGTTGGAGCAGAAATCCATGGGAGAGTATATGAATAATAAAATCCTACAGATGTGAGAATGACGCTGTACTGGGATACCACAATATCCTCTCAGGCAACAGAAGGGTTTTAGATAAAGTTGCAGAGGACAGGACATTTCTTTCAGTGAGGCAACATGAATCCTAGTCACATCAGTATCTGAAAACTTTCCCATGCTCAAACTCCTTCCCAACTCCTTAATATCCGACATCTATTCACTTTTCCAAATCTCTACAGTGCCATAGAAGAGATAGCACACCAGAAATACCAAATCATAGTCCAACAACACACAGTTTATAATCTCTTATCTCCTTTCCTTACACACTTTTACTGCTGAGAGGAGGGGGGAGGAGAGTGTGTGCATGGAAGTGGATGAACATGAATCAAGAAGATCTATCTTTATAAGTGCACACCTTTCATATCTCACATGATCCATAATGCCCACTTTAGTCACTAGTACAGGTTCATTAGTTTATAGGTATATGATAGGCTATCAGTCTGCAAACTATTACAAGTCTAGCCAATAACTGCAGATCAAAACCATACTCTGTACATTGTATATCTGTGAGGTTAAGACCTTAACCATTATGCGAGCCCACTCCTAACTCTTTTGCTTTGTGGCATCATAAAAAAAACCTCATAGACTGCATCCAACTTAAAATATCTTGCAAACGTATGCTGCAGCTGAATGAATGAATGAATGTCATCTACTAAGATATTATTGATATATATTTGACAAGCAGCCACTGCTATAGTGGAATGCACTTGTGTTTTGATAGGAAAATCTCTATTATATTTCTGGTAGCAATAAAACAGTGCATGCCAAAAACCTCCTTGACAGGGTGACTTTAGATACTTTTTGGCCAAGTTACATATAAGGTACATAAAAAATAAAGAGATAATCATCTTTTCTAATATCTTTCTTTATTTGAAAAGACACATAATTGTCTGTGCACATCCAATCAATATGTAACAAGCATTTCCTCCTATTGGAATACTAACGATAAAAGATAGATTTGTCTCTGTGAATATCCTGGGCATAAAATAAAGTCAGTTCACAAGGAAACTCTATCTTTGTGAAAGGAAGCTTATAATTCAAGGCCTGCCACTCTGAAACCCTTCATGCCGACGTTAAAGCTGTCAATCATAATATATTCCAAGTTAAGACCTTCATATGTGCACTAAATACCATTTCAAAGAGAGACAGAGTTAATTTTTATAACACAGAATTGAGATCCCAGGGAGGTATACACTCCTAGGTTGGTTAAACAGGGTGTTGCCCTGGAGGTCATCCCTGTCCAAATCTCCATAGACAAGGCTCCCTACCATGCCCTGGCCAGCTACAGGTAGCACTCTATGATCCACAAAGCTGGCAACTCTTACTTAAACCAACTAGAGGCACTCACCATGCAACCAATACCCTATTCAAGGGGAGACTTTAACTATCCCTCTATTGACTGAGAAATGTAAACTGCCTCTAGCTCACATGCACAACATTTTCTGGACATTCTCAACACAAGCACTCTGGACCAAATGGTGCACTGTCCAACCAGAGGATTAAACATATTGGACTTAGTACTCAACAACATGGGAAAGTGTTGCACCCCCTGTCAATTTCTTATTGATGAAATCGGACCACAAAGTCATCTCCCTCAAAATAAAATCAACCCAGTAAACCCAACTAAACCCATAACAGTTAGGAACTATACTATAGCAAACTACATCCTATTAAGTGACAGTTTGCCAAAATTCATAGTGCCCCCAAACCCCAAACACAGCTACCTAAGCAGAATTATTTACAGAAACCCTGCACAAACATGTAAATGGCTGCATTGAGGGTGCAGTACCTACCAGAAGTAAGCCAAGATCTAACACCAAAAAACAAACCACACTGGTTGAATCCTTACCTTACCTTTGTCTGATATTATTTCAAACCTGCATAAACTAAATCACTGGTGGTGATTCCCTGCTGGGTAAGGAAACTTAATATTTTTTGTCTGAGATTGACAGAGCTGCTTTCTGATACCTGCACCATTTTGTTTTCTGTTTTAAGAAATCTGCTTGACCTGGTGTTTTTGTTCTAAGGAGAAGTATATTTTTAAATGATCCAGACTGCACATTCCACATGTTTTTTTTCATTGGTTAAATTGTCTTTTGAGTGATATTTAAATACTCAGTGAAATTCTGGGCCTGCTAAATTTGAGCTGCTTAAATAAAGAGTTAAAGTTTATAGGTTCATAGATTAGTACTAAGCTAAGTGCCCTTGCGAGCCATTTTAAGCCTAGCCAATTATCCCTTGTGAGACTCAAACCATGCACCTTGTGTTTGTAAGGCAAACACCTTAACCATTACTCCACCCTCCCTACTAATGTTGTGTTACCACCATGCATTTCACTGCCAAGTCTTGAACCCACAGCCCTGTGCACTACAGTCAGAGCAACATACCACTAAGCTAAACCAGCAGCAGTCCATTAAAAAAAGAAAGATTAATAAAATGAAATGAGATCAACTGGACAAAGATAAAATGAAAGCAGATCAACTGGACAAAGAGGACGCTTGGAGACTTTCTAGGAGGTGCAATAAGATTTATTTATTTATTTAGTTATTGATGTTTGTTGACTGAGAAAGTCCATTGGGCCCAGAATCCATTTTCAGTAGAGGCCCAGGGACAAAAGCTCCAGTTACAGATTAAAAATTTTACAACAAGATAATATTTAAAATAATAAAACAGTGTACAAATTTTTGTAAACTATTTTATACAATTTCCTAATGATTAGTAATACAGAGGGAAGAAAGTTTTATACAATCTGTTTGGATGTTAGCAGTATACATACCAGCATTTTTAATGGCATTCATTGTATGGAGGGAAAAGGACAATAGATACATTCATAATAAACAGTTCATTTATGGAATTCAATACATGGGAAGTTTAGGATTTAGGCTAATAATGACTAAAAAGACAAGACAGTGATTGATACATTAGCTGATGTAGAAAAGTCAACAGATTATTGCTTGAAATTAAAGAGTCAGAGTAGTTAGCAAATAATATTAATAGCAATAATAATATTAATAACAGCAAAAGAACCAACAGGAAATGTTTTAGATATAACAGGGGATACAGCAAAAATTATAACCAGGCCAGCAGACCTCAACGGGATTTTTCCAGGGGAGATCATTACACAGAACCAGATGGGGGCACAATGCTGGACCACCAGGAAGGTGGCCCACCACTATCTCATTCCCTTCCATCCCAATCACCTCTGGCTATCATCACTCCACAAAAACCTATGACATCATGGATGGATTGGAATAGGAACATGAGACACAGAGGAGACCAGAACTGACAGAGGGATCTACAGGACGAATTACAGAACCACCAGGACAACCGGGAGCACAGACAATCCAACTACCAGGAATAGCTTCACAGTGACCAGTTTCTTCTGAAAGACCAATACCGCAAGCACAGACACCATCCACCACACTGATACCATAGCCAACACCAGTACCAGATCCAGACCCAGAACCATGAACACCACCAGCGCCCCAGGGCTGATCCATCTTAGTAGTGTCCCCATACCACAGCCACAGCGAGGAATATTACTACAACCCACTGAGATTCCAGAAAGCAGAGGAGGATTTCCAAAGATTTCAGACCCTATTCATGAACCCCCAGGGAGACAGGAGATCCAAACAATGGACAGGAGTGAGGGAAATGTAATACCTGGGCAATCCAAACTGCAACCTGATTACAACCCAAGTCCCAGGCTCAGAAGGAGGAACCAGCCAGAGACACAACACTAGGTGCTCCACTAATCTGTAACCACTCTGTTGAAGCACTAACTGGAACTGAAAGAAGTATATTATCAAAAGGGCTTACATTTATACCAAGCTTCAGGTACTGATAGACCTAAAAATGTTTGTGAGGAAGCTCAACTTAAAGGTTTGATTTCATGGCAAAACTAATGGCTCTGTAAATAAACCTATTGATGAAACTATTAAGAAGGCCTAGCAGCTACTGCCCACTACTGCATCAAATATTAGCTGCTTTTGAAGTGAAGTGTGAGATGGATATCAGGAAACTACTTAGAAAACCTCATAAGAAAAAACTTTATAAATTAACACAGGGAGAAAGAAAAGCTTTGATTGAGCTAGGCAATCATAAATTCAGGAACATAATGAACCAAAAGATACAGAAAATGCTGGAGGATAACAGATTTTATGAGTTATTTACCATGGATGACATAAAAAGAGCATACGATATATGGAACAGTAATCTCACCACATTATGGGAAAAAATACTTATTACTGAAAATATGTATAAGTATTTATGGAGCCCATGCCATCGTTTACCTAGCTTTGTTGGAAAACTAAACCCCACAAAAACAGAGAAGACTCACCCTATAATCCAGTGGTGGAAAGTAGAGGTTCCCTTACTGAAGCCATGGTCATTTACCTTGACTACTTGCTGAAACCTTTAGCAGAAAAGAATAAGTCATACATAAGAGATGTGATGGATTTTTTGAGGAAAATAAAAAAAAACATTACAGTGGAAACTGACAGCATTTTATTAACTATCAATGTGGAATCCTTATACACAGTGCTCCCTCACAATTACTGTATAACAGCAACTATGGAATCATTTAAGAGACTTAAAGGTGCACAGGCACAGCTGCAAAACTTAAGCAAGCTCATTAATCTTGTACTGGACTTCAATTTCTTTACTTTCAATGGCAAACACTACAAATAAAAAACTGGTAAAGCCATGGGGCTACCATGGCTCCCGGCATAGCTAGCATAGCTCTGGGAAAATGGGTGGAGGACTTTGTGTTAAACAACACAGACTACATGCAGCATATCACATGCTATTTCTGCTTTATTGATGATATTTCTATTGTGTGGGAAGGTGACACCTTGCAGCTTGGAGATTTTATCACTTACCTCAATCAAACTACCCCTTCCTGAAATTCATCTTTTCCCACAGCTCTGCTTCAATCACACACTTCAATATGCAGATTTCCAAGGACACCAACAATAACAGAATCACCACTGATCTATTCAGAAAACCAATGAAAGTTAATTTATACTCCACAGTAAAAGTCTGCATCGTACAAAAAACAAGTATAATGTAGTGAAGTCCCAGGGATATAGATTAGCTAGAATTACCACAGAGATGGAACCCTTTCTGAGAAACCTGAACAATTTAGATAATGATTTCCTTGTGAGAGGCTATGAAAGTTAGATATTAAAAACATCCTGGAACCCATTACAGAACTAAAAAGGATCAACGCAACTTCACTGAACCTCCCTATTAGGAGAATATTCAGAGATTCCACAGAGAATAACAAATGCAAAACTAGTTGCATCTTGACATACACACTGGGTTATCACAGTATCAAAAAGTTATAAAAGAGAACTGGGCCATTGTCACAGGAACCCCTTATCTGATTAACATCTTAGGCGAAGCCCCATCCTTTGTTTACAGGAAGGCCAGGAGCATTAGAAGTTATGTTGAATTTAAACCTAGACTATATGAGAGAAACACTAAAAGATGTGAAGCAAACTGTACATTCTGTATATATACACCAAGGTGATAGTTTTATTGCCCTTTTTAAGGAAAATCATTAAGACCAGTGTAGGGGGGTGACTGTAACACTACAAAAGTAATTTACAGGGCACAGTGCAATGAATGTGATACACTTTATGTGGACAAGACTATAAATGAACTTAAGCATAGGATTTCAGGTCATCTTGCAGAAATCCACTCTGGTGGTAAAAACAATGCAGTAGCCAAAGAGCTTTCTCAGCATAGATGACTCACAAGTTTTAGGTTCCTGATTCTAGATCACATAAACATGGGTGATCTTGAAGGTGATATCCTGAATGTACTTGAAAATATGAATTCAAATGGCAATTAAAGCTGAACTCTTTCAGAAAGCCTGGACTAAATTATTACTATTCACTTAAAAGTGTACTGGAACTTAGAAAATTGCCATATTGTTTACAGGACTAATTTTATTTTATTTTTCCATTATCCTTATTTATCCACCGACATCTTTTTCCAATTTTCCATGATCATTTCTTTCCGGTTGTTTTTAATACCATGGCAAATAATATTTAATAGTAGCGTGTAATATGTTTCTATTATCACACCTCTTTTAATTTAAATATAGAACACTTTTTCCACTTTATTGCAAAGGATTTTTAATATAAATACTAGCTAATTATTCTTTAAATTGTCACACATTTTTTAGTTAATCATAGTTTTTTTATTTAATTGATATTGGATTATTAAGTGTTGATTTTTAGTATTATTTTATATGGAGTATTCACTATTTTTATAACGACACTATTATTTCTGTTCCACACTGGCCAGCACTAAGTTGATGTACTTTTCCAGGTTTAACTTACTCATAAAATATACATATAAGGTTTTATTCTTATTTTAATTTGGGTTTACAATTTTGTTACTATGCATATTGGTTAGTTTTTAGAAGATTTTTGTAGATATCTATTTTTATGGTTCTTCTACATAAACCTGAAAAACTCTAGAGGGATGAAATTTATGGAAATAGATTAGGTTTTCGCCAGACAGGAGGAGAAGGTAACCACACACACTATAGACCCAGTCTCACATATAGTACATCACAAACTCAAAATCATACACAACACACAACACACACAGAGAAGAGACTGATCGGGTATCCATATTCATCAAGGACACCCACACCTCAAGATTGGTGGGACGCATCATGCATTATCACCATGTGCAATTAACCATATAGACTGGGAACACTACTAAGCCAAAACACTCAGCCCAAAAGTTCCTGGAATTCATAAACTCAAATGCCATGGAACAACTAGTCACATCCCCCAAGAGGAGAAAACATATACTTGATCTCACTCATCATGCATGGGAGATGTTCAACACCGACTGATCACTATAAGCAAAAAAAGCTAGCTCATCTCATAAAAATCATCCAAAGCTAATTTGATAGATAAGAATGACTCAAAATCACAATCATAAGGCATTCTTTAGCTATAAAAACCTGGGAAACCAGGAGGGAAACTCCCAGATATCTCAATTAGTTCATGTAAATGATAAGATTACTACTTACACACATAACATGCCACATGACTGGCTGGACGCAAACTTTCCACTTGGGTATCATTGAAAAATCATCAGTTTAAAAAATATAATTACATCACAAGATGGGTTGCAAACTGGCTGAGGTGACACACCCACAGGGGTCAGAGTTGGGCGCATGTGACAGAACACTCAAAGCCTGTCACAAGTGTAGTCCCACAGGCTCAGTGCCTGCCCACTGTGGTGTGCCACACTTTTCTGAAGTACAAGCAAACACAGGAGGTTATGGCTGACAAAGAGTACAAGCAGATGACTGCAAACTGGGCCTGAATGAAAAAACAGATGACTGCACACAGGCTCCAGATCGGAAACACACACAGAACAGACATCCTTGTGCCAGCCAAGCAGAAAATTCGGCAGATAGCCTAGTATGAACCTATGAACCTATGAACCTATGAACAATGTATTTTTCTGGATGCCAATATATATATCGCCCAGTGGTTTCATGTTTAAATATTTCCAATCATGTATTATAATGTATTTGATAAATTCACAGACTTTGTTTAATAATAATCTGTATAATAAGAAGCACTGCATCATTAATAATTAATTTTATTAATATAAAGTGCATAAAGTTTAAATTATTAGGACATTTAGTAAGTAGGGCAGTGCCAGCTTAAATATCATACTGATAAGGATGGGAGAGGGGATTTCAAGCTGTTAATATGCATACCAATACACTTTCCCCAGGATTCATGAAGCTGCATGCAAGAATAAGACTATTCTTGCATGGAGTGGTTCATGTCCATTTAGAATAGCAGCACACCTTGCATATGCATGAAAGCGTGCTGCTATTTAATCTAAACGGACAAAAAACAGGAGCGAGTGCAGGAGGCATGTGTCAGCAGTGATTGCACATGTAACATGCTCCCTTTGCTCAGAAAGTGCCGTAAGGCACTTTGTGACACAAATGAGTATCAAGTTATATAATATTAGAGCCTGGCTCTAATATTATGTAGTAAACGAGTGTCCGCAGACACTGAAATGTAAGTAGCTAACATTCCAGTGTCCACAGACACTGAAAAAAAAAACACAAACACCTAGAAGGCAGCAACCTTCAAGTGCACACCTCCAAATGTATGCACTCTTGACCTACATGCATGGAAGCAGTAGGGCAAGAGGAAAGCAATAAAAATTAAAACAATTTAAGTTATTTTTTTTCATCAAATAAATCCGAAATTTAAGTGATGCGCAGCTTGTTTGCATGGTGTTCCACAATGCATAGCCTGGCTGAAATCCTGAAAATGATAGACAAGTGCTACTGTGATAGAAATCATCATCAAGCTGCTGTAGCATAGTGGTACTGGCATGGTATACCACATCAAACATGCTCAGTTCAAATCCCCCCTCTGTCAAATAATTTAATAAACTTTTAAGGAATTTGAATGATAGATGTCAATTATATGGCTCACATATAGCACAATAGGGGTGGGCATATGTAAAATATAAATGTAAAAAATAATTTATAAATTTAATGAAAAAATAGATTTAAGCAATGCTTTGCTAGTGTAAGCATTGCTTACCGGCATTCAGCTCTGTTTACCTGGTGTAAGCATTGCTATGCAGATTTGTGCGGGGCTAAGCATAGTTCAGTATATTCAAACTGGCCAATCAAGAAAAAGTGTGGTAAAACTGCGTTATTTAAACGGCACAGGTGGGAATACAGCCATAACCATTTGGGATTGCTCATAGCTGCACCAAAATGTCTGGTGTCGGTGAAGGTGTTCATTTCCGAGCACAATGTTGGGGCATCCTGGAGTCCAGAGTCATGGTTGGGCTTCTAGTGAAAAACCACGATGGCAGGGTGCTGCAGAGCCAGTACCAGGGCTTTCAGTACAAAGTGGAGGATGGGACCAGCTTGCATGCGATCTCACCAGTGCCACTGGCATAACCTAGACTGGGAGCAGATACGTCACCACCATAATGACCTGAAGCAGAGGAAAGGTGCACTCTTGGACTAGTGGATCCAAGAAGCCTGAGCGTAGGATGTCCCACCTGTCTGTAAGTATGCAGTTTTATGTATCTCTAAGTATGGTGTAATTAATGTGTGATATCTTCCCATACAGCTGCTGCAGAGAGGTCCCAGAATGTTGAGGCTCATGCCCAGTGCTAGCCCGGCTGCGCCAGCAGTATGGTGAGTACAGAATACCCCCTACTATTAGCAGTAAGAAATCAAAATTATAGTAATGGTAGTACTGCCTGTATATATAATTGTGCTGTAAAAGTCAGGAATAAATGCCTGTGTCAGGCTGCCAGTGTTGCAATGGAGTATTACCAGCTGCTGTGTAATACAGATGTCAGTAGAAACAAGGTACAATATGCAGGAGAGGAATATTAGAATATATATCAGTGTGTCTGAGTGAACCTGCCAAGAAAGTGCCATGTCATGGCTACTGTAACAGTTAGAAATGAAAAGCATTCCCCTGTGCAGATCATGCAGGAATAGTAATTGTGGATTTCTGAGATGTACACAGATATGTATGTCAAAACTAATAAAGGTGATCCCAAACATTGGTGTGTGTCATTTTACTTGTACCTGAAAAATAGAAATGTATATTTATTTTTTTTTATTTATTTTACATTTGTTGACCAGGATAGTATGACTGGATACCAGCATTTAGCACATATAGTACTAACTTATTATAAAACACTTTACAAAACATAACATTATTTTCAAAGTTAAACATACATAACATTACATTCAGGTTTAAGACACACTGAGAAGCAGTTATACAATTGATCCTTCCTGAAATGGAGTGGTAGAAAAAAATTAGAAGTAGTTGAAGGTAAGGCACCTAAGAAATAGAGAGGTCACTAGTCAGGGTTAGTACAAGGACATAGCCAATGAGTTATGAAGTATTTATTGAGTTTGTTTTTGAATTTAGTGTTAGTGAGGGTTCTAGGGTCAAGTCAGCTGGGGGTCTGTTCCATATTTTTCCAACAGACTTGGCAAACAGAGAGTCCCCAGCTGAGTAGTTGGATTTGTATGGTTGAACTAGGAGTCTAGTGGATGATCGCAGTGGCCAGGTGCTGATGTGGGGGCTAATAATATTTTTTAGTTCAGGTGTATTTTCTGGTTTGTAAAGGACATTATGTGCCACTATTAGCTGGTTGAACTGCAGTAGGCTTGGCAGTTCAAGCCATCCTAGGCAATTTAGGTTGTGACAGTGGTGTGTCCGGTAGGCTGTCCCAGTAGCAAATCTGGCAATGTGGTTATAGGAGGATGATAGATTATTAAGATCTGTTTTGTTTAATTTGGAGAATAAAGGTGAGGTGTAGAGAAGAGTTGATAGCAGATGGGAACAGACAATTGCAGTTCTAGCAAGTGGGGTAAGGAAAGGTTTGATTCTGTAAAGAGAGCCAAGTTTTTTATTAATGGTTTTGATAGTTTGATTGATATGCGCATCAAACTTCAGGTTATCAACTATGACACCCAGTAGTTTAGTTTGGGCATCTGGGGAGATGATAGTGCCATTGTTAGCAGTTATGTTGAAGGATGGCAGGGGGGTCCTGCATGTGGGTGAGAAGAGGAGCAACTTAGTTTTGTTGGGGTTTAGGATTAGATGTTGATTGGAGAGCCATTTTTCCACTATATTGAAGGTATTTTGGGTTAATGTGAATAATGTAGTTGGTGAGGTGTCAGAACAAATCAAGGTGGAGTCATCTGCATACCGAATGCAGGTAGCATCTGGGATGACTGAATGAAGGTCATTGATAAAGATGGTGAAAAGAAGCGGTCCTAGTATCAAGCCCTGGGGGACTCCTGATGTGATGGATTGGCAAGATGATAGCTTGTCCTGCCATAGGACTGCCTGTTGCCTGCCCTGCAGGTAGGATTGAAACCGTTGGAGTGCATGGTTGTTTAAGGAGAAGGCCTTCAAGGTATTTATAAGCATTTTGTGGTCAACCATGTCAAAAGCCTTGGATAGATCTAGGAAGAATGCTGAGGATAGTTTGTTATTACTGTGGTTGTGGTTAATGATGTTAGAGAAAGAGAGGAGGGCAGAAGTAGTACTGTGGTGTGGCTTAAAGCCATGCTGAAAGTTGGACAACAGCTTGTTCTGTGTGAGATAGTGCATGAGCTGTATGTGTACACACTTCTCCATAATTTTAGCTAGAGGTGACAGAATAGATATGGGTCTAAAGTCTGATAGTTCTGTGTAACTGCCTCCTTTATGGAGAGGTATGACATGGGAGATTTTCCATATGTATGTCTTGCAGGATGCATTAACTGAGGTGAACTGAGTTAGCACTGCTTGTCTGCATACTTTAGAATGGGCATGTCAAATAACTGAAAAAAGCAACAATACATATTGCCATCAGAATGTGTTTTACTTGTTTATCTACCAGCAGTGTCTTGTGTTAACTTTTCAATTTCAACTGTATGTAGCTGTGAATGTACTGAAAAATGTATACAGCTAACAGGTGCAGACTTAAAACCTACACTGTGTACTCAGGAATCTAAATAGCAGTATGTAGTTGTTAAACAGTCAAATGTGCAATCTAGCTAATGTCCACATGTTTCACAAACAGTGACACCAATGTCTGTTATCTATACATAATGTGTACTGAAAATGGGAAATAAATAATGCAACTTCATAATAAAAGTACTGTGCACAAAAATATGTACTAGACAGAAATGTCAAAAACAGCACACAACACCTCCCCAGTAGCTCAGTCTGATAAGGACTAGGCCTGCAGTTCAATTTTGCACACACACCACAGTTTGAATACAGGGACTGACACTAGCATCTCATAGTCTGGTTCTACAGTTGTAAACTGCAATCTGAATAGAAAACGTAATGTACTGCAACACATAACATTTTCCATACAGGGCACACAGGTAAAGAAATCTGAATAAAAATACTAGTATGATGTGTATAACTATGAATGGTGTGCAATTGCTATGTTGATCAGCCCCAGTCCTACAAATAGATGCAAGCTAGACATCCACACTCTGCAGTCTGGCCCAAACAAGCCCCTCAAGTGTCACACTGTCACAGATAGTTTCTCCAGTCGCCAAGAAACCTGCACACAGAGAATGTCACAGTAGATATATGTGAAAGGCACAACCCATACTCCAGGGCCTGCAGCTAATATGTGAATCTGAAATATGTGTAGAAACAGCAATGTAATGTGCACACAGTTCATCTGCACAGGGCCATGTTGCTGTCCAGGCTAAGGGCTTCAAGTAGTACAACAGTAAAAAAACACTTGCCTTGAAGATAAGAATCAATCAACACATTAATTACAGATGTAGTTCAGAAGCCTCCAATTATACTCTGCACTCAACCTCTAGGGGGAAAAGAATTAAGTTGTCACAATGAAAATGCATCTGTTACAAAGGTTCATAGGTTCATAGGTTGGTACTAGGCTATTGTTTATTTTATTTATTTATTTATTTATTTATTTATTTTACATTTGTTAACCGGGCAAGTCTGACTGGATATATTTCCATTTTCAGCAGAGGCCCGGGGAGAAAAGCTCCACATATGGACATAAGAGATTTATAATGAGTACAAATAACAAGTTACAAATAACAAGTTACAGACTTGTAACACTTCAACCAATGCATCTTGATTACAAAAAGAAGGCAACTGGAAAAACTAAAATACATTCTATTAAACATCAATACAACTTCTAGAACCTGATAAATAATAAGAGAGACCAGGGAAAAGAACTAAAACATTGAAACCTAAAACTAGATTACAAAAGTACACTACCTAGACTATCTAAATACTATCATCTTTAGCATAATTACATATTGTAGCATGAGAAGAGAGAGTAAAGGGACAGGAGTTAGCAAAAAAGCAGTAGAAGGGCAGTGTAGAGTTGATAAAGATATAAGCTTCCTGGGAATAGGGTCAGAGACACAAGGAATAGGATTTGTGAGGAGAAGGTGGTGAAAGGCCAGTTATTAACATTTAATCAGGATTTGAACAGGGACACATCCAGTGGCTTTTCAGGTAGATTCTAAGTTTTTGTTTAAACAAAGTAGTAGATGCCATAGAAGTAAGTTCAGTAGGAAGTTGATTCCAGTGTTTACCCAAGGCATTTGAGAAGAGGGAGTCACCAGCTAGGTTATTAGATTTTGTCAAGGAAACTAGCAGTTTGTTTGATGAGCGGAGGGAGTTTAGATTAGAATATGTGGTTAAGAGGTTAGAAAGTGCAGGTGTATTTTGACTTTGGTATAGAGCTCTATGGACAACTGTAAGTTGGGAAAGAAGTAGCATGTTAGACAGTTCAAGCCAGTTAAGTTGCTGCAGATTTAAACAGTGATGTGTTCTAAAAGGCTTACCAGTAACAAATCTGGCTATGTTATTGTAGGTGGTTGATAGTTTGTGAAGATTGTTTTTTTTTTGAGGTTAGTGTAGATTGGTGAGGCATAGAGAAGAGTAGAGATGAGGTGAGAGTGGGCAAGAGGCTTGTATTGCCCCTAGAGGCTATACAAGCCTAGCCATAACAATTCCCTGGCTATTTCTTCCCACACTATTTACTTCCCTGGACCCCTGTCTAGCAGGGTGACTGACGTGATCCCTGTGGGTGAATTTCCTTTCTCCCATCCAGTCATCAGGGTTCCTTTTGAAGAGGGCCAAAGAGGTTCTCTGCTTGACATGTATGGGCAGTCTATTCCAGAGTCTGGGGAGTCTCTGTGTCAGGAACCTATCCCTCCAATATGTTTTGTTTATTGTGATGACAAGGTTTAGATCCCTGGTGCGTGTGGCTCTGAGGGATTGGGATTTCTTTAAGTGTAGCATGTCCAACAGCTCTGGGTTTGACATGGCCTTGTATGTTAAGCAGAGATCACTTTGGAGTAGACGATATGCGACAGAGTATAGCTGGAGTTTTTTAAAGCTGTCAGCATAGGGCATCTGCTTTAGGCCTGTGATTCTTTTAGTGAGGTATTTCTGAGGCCTTTCCAGTTGTTGCAGATGTCTTGAGAGGTACATACCAAATGGGGCATTGTATTCTATAATGGGTCTAATGAGGGATGAGTACAGTGGGTCAATGGCCTCTTTTTTTCTGAATGAAAAGCCCTTAGTGATGAGGTGTGCCACATAGAAGGATTTCCTGACTGTGTGGTGATGTGGTTATTGAAGGTGAAACCACTGTCCACCTGTGTCCCTAAGTCTCTTATCACACTTTCGGTGTTTAGTGTACTGCCATTTATGTGGTAATTCATGGGTACATGATTTTTCCCAAAGGGAATAACTATACATTTCTTGGCATTGAGCTTGAGCCCATGGCTCTGGCACCAAGCATCTGTTTCTGTAAGGCCCTTTTGTAGAGTATCGACATAATTTGGGGATTCAATAATGGCTCCCAGTTTGCAGTCATCTGCGAACTTTGTTAGCCCAAGTCCCTTAGTGTTGGCCTGTACTTCAGAGAAGTAGATGCCAAACAAGAGAGGTCCCAGGACTGAACCCTGAGATACTCCACTTGTCACTTGTCTGGAGCTGGATTTGGAGTCAGCTACTTTTACAGTGTGGGTTAACTTAAAACATCACTATCACACTGACAAACAGAACTGTCTGTAAGACAGTAAGCACTAGCCCACCACTGTTCCCATGGTGAAATGTTTGAAAATGTACAGCCATATACCTTCATGTTAAAAACAGTGCATACCCCTCCCTCATTGAATTACTTACAAGGGCATATAACAGTGTTGCATACACTAACCTCTGGACTGTACAAGGTCACACACATTTTGTCCAGCTGTAGCCCTTGTGAAGACTGGTAGATATGGGTGAAGGCTACCAGCCTAGACAACTAGAATTTGGTACATAATTCTGTCCATTGTAAATATGAGTGTTGAAATACAGGCTTGTTTTCTTAAATGAAAGAATATGCTGTGAAAGATTGAACTTAAAACAATGTAGCAACATTGCCCTTTTCTGTAAAGAAAGCTAATTCAAGTATTTCTTCTCTGTCCTTTGATATTAAAATTATTTCATGACTGTCTTGGATGTTTACAATTCGGCTCCGGCCGGGCTAGATGAAGGCTTTATGCCTATTGGTTTAAGGCTAAAGTTAATGACCAGAATTTACATGTAGAATGTCCTTTATTACTCTGGTTTCTGCCTAGGTGTAAAATAATGTAAATGTAGTTTCTGTCAGCCTGGGAACACCAGGAAAGTGTAAAAAATGATGTAATGGGAATCAGAACTGGAATAGCAATTTCAACAGAGAGAATCAGAAGGCATTAAGTATTTTTGCCTTGATCATCCAACTCACAGCACTGTCTTGCTCATATGTAAGTTATCTTAGACTTGTGTTTTCTTTTAGAAATACCTAGGAACTAGAAAGATTAGACTAAGCGTTTTTCTGTGATGTCAGAACTGTACTACTGAATGATTTTAAGTATTTCTATATGATCTCAGAACTCTTGACTAGCACTGTGTAGTAAGAAGTATTATCTTGTGTTTTTATTATTTATTATTAAATATTTTAAGACCTTTTAACTGTGGCTGTTGTGTGTAGAGATAATTTAAGCTCTAGAGTACATTGCATATTTATAGAGTTTACTGTACAAGTCACTCTAAATAAGCCTTGACTGTTTAGTCACAACTACCAATTGGATAATAATATTGCACAGTAATAATTGGACACCATTTTAAGGGCCTTTGAGTAGCTGATATGTATTAGTGGGTGGTGGCAAGTGGAACTACAGTATAGTCTGGGAGAATGGGGCAAAGCTGGGGAAACTGTGCCAGCCTTCCCCAGGAGTGTCTGTGTGGTTGTATAAACTCTTATCTCAAAGTGCATATGCATCAGCTACTTGGGCCGGGAAACGAAGAACTGGTTGGACAGAGAGGGTGCTAGAGGCTTTAGCTTGCCTGCTAGGCTGAGATCTGGACCCTATAGCTCTGCCAGTGGGGAATCTTATTGGGAGACCGGGAGAGCAAGGGAGCGACCAGCCCAGGACTGACTGTGATCTCTGTGCACTTTTAAGGGACATTTCACTTTACTGTGTGTATTTGTTATCCTTTCCTCATATATGAGATGTCTTCTCTGGTGTTAGTGATGAGGATTGAGGCTCCTTGATTGCTGGGCCAGGGCACGTGCGTCACATATTAATTATTTGGCAGAGGTGGGATATATCCACATCACATATTAATTAGTTGGCAAATTCTAATTGGCTTGTAGTGGTGTGGGTAGAGTGAATCCTGTAGCTTGTGTACAGTGAGCTTTGAAGGTGTTTTTGTACTCTAAAACAGCCATGCAGTGAATACTCAGAGTTCAGACCACAATTGTTTTATTTCTTTTCTTAGCTTAGTTTGTCAGGGTGAGCAGGCAGCATGTCAGCAGAGAAGTATGGAAAGCTGACAAGGAGCCAGCTGGCAGAGCTGTGCCAGGCTAGGGGACTGGTGCATGGAAATCTGATTAAGGCAGACCTGATTGCAGCTTTAGTTACAGCTCCATCAGAAAACAGAAACCAGGAGGACAATCAGACTGGCAGTGGAGATACCCTTGGAGAATTGACAGCTCAACCTTTCTGCAGTGGACTTAAAAATCCAGCTGGAGCTAAAGAGACTTGAGATGGAGGCCAGGCATGTTGAATTAAAAGGAGCTGAGAGACTGAGGTGTCTAGAGAGTGAAGAGAATGAGAAACTGCTATGCCTAGAAGCTGAGGAAAAAGAGAGACAGAGGCAGCATGAGAAGGAGATGCTGACTCTTTACCAGAGTCATGGAGGTAATGGGGAAGGGAGTAACTGGACCCCAGAAGCACAAAAGGTCAGTAAATATTTCCACAGTTTAAAGAGGGGATAATTTTGATAGTTTCATTCATATGTTTGAGAGGGTATGTAAACAGTATGACATTAATCAAGGGCTCTGGGTATGGTTCCTGACCTTCTTACTCCATGGTAAAGCTGTAAATGTATTATCTAAAATGTCTGATGTTGCATGTTTTGATTATACTGCTGTAAAATATTGTCTATTAGAGTTTTTTAAGCTAACACATGAAATGTATAGGAAAAAGTTTCATGAGCATAGATGCAAGGCAGATGAAAGTGTGTGTGAATATGTTTCTAAATTGAGCACTTATTTCCATAGGTGGGAGGGTGGATGTCAAGTCACCACTTTTGAAGGACTGGCAGACTTTTTGGTGAAGGAGCAAGCCCTTAGCACTTGAGGACATGAATATCTGGTTAGCTGAAAGAAAATGTGCTACTTCAGATGAGTTGGGGAAGAAGGGAGACCTATACCTAGCAAGCAGGGCAACCCTGCACAGGAAGGGGACCCCCAGTACTGCTCATGGGTTTAAAGGAACCCATGGTGGGCAGTACAGACTGCCACAACAAAATCTTCCAGTAGCAGAGGAAGCCACTAGTCCAGGTACACATCCAGGAGCTAGGGTTAAATGTTTTGAATGCAACCAGTTGGGCCATGTGACATACATGTGTCCACAGAAACAAGGTGGGGAACAAAAGGTGAGGGAACCAGTAAATGGGAAAGACAAAATGCCAATAGTAGGTTGTCTTGAGACAACAGGGGTACTAAACTGCCATCCTGCAGATGTCCTGAGATGGAAGGATTTGGATGAGGCAGTACCATGTGCTTATGCAGTTACACACTGTCAGGATAGGAGACAAGCATGTGGGTCTGGTAGCCTGGGGGAGAGCCAGACAGACTGCATACCTGCAGCCAGGACTGGTGAGGTGGTTACTTCAGGGAAGGAGCTACTCTGTAACAGTGAGACTGAAGATGAGCCACAGCTGCTTGTGGGTACTGATGGTCCCTTGGACAGAGTGACTGTAAAGGTAGAGGTGAGTAGTAGTACCCAGGCTGACAGTGATGCACTACTGTCAGAGGATGCCTGACTTCCTGTGGAAGGGGAGCTGGGAAGGGTTACCAGGAGAGAATTGAGACAGGCTCAGCTCTCAGACCCTACATTGCAAGGCCTGAGACAGGTAGCTAGGTAGGCACCTGATTCTCAAGGAAAGGGGGATCTGTATACTGGGACAAAGGGTTACTATACAGAGAGTGGACCCCTGAGGGAGGGCTAGAAGGTGAGGGAGTACAGCAGTTGGTAGTGCCAATAACCTACCATCTGGCAGTTCTAGCCATAGCCCTTGATTTTCCCTTTGCAGGTCATATGGGCATAAAATGTACAAAGAGGTGTATTATGCAGAACTTCTATTGGCCTGGAATTTCCAGAGATGTAACAGGGTACTGCAGGACCTGTGAGCAGTGCCAAAAGGTAAGCAAGGCAGGACACAAGGTGAGAGCTCCTTTGATGCCTTTGCCTGTGATTGAGGAGACATTTCAGAGGGTAGCTGTGGATATTGTGGGTCTTCTGAGTACCTCAAGTTCCACAAGGAAAAAGTATATCCTAGTGGTAGTGGACTATGCTACAAGATACCCTGTGGCAGTGGCTTTGTCCTCCATTGAGGCAGAGAAGGTGGTAAATGCTTTGTTAGAGGTTTTCAGCAGGGTAGGTTTCCCAAAAGAAATACTGACTGACAGAGGTGCCAATTTCATGTCAGACCTGATGGCTTGTCTGTGGAAGTCTTGTGGGGGTGAAGCATCTCCAGACTAATGGTCTTGTTGAGAGGTTAAACTCTACAATCAAGTCCATGCTACAGGCATTTCCAGATCAGTTTAAGAGGGAGTGGGACAAATAATTGAACCATCTGTTGTTTGCTTACAGTGAGGTTCCCCAGGAATCCACATGTTTTTCACCCTCTGAGTTGCTGTATGGGCATTGGGTGAGGGGACCTCTAGATTTAATTCGAGATGAGTGGGAAGGTGAGTGTGAGTCTCACAAGTCTGTTGTGGCATACATCCTAAACCTCAGGACAAGGCTCAGGGAACTCATGGGCTTGGCCCTGAGAACCTGGCAGAAGCTCAACAACAGAAAAAGGTGTGGTATGACAGGAATGTTCGAGCTAGAGAGTATGCTGTGGGGCAGCAGGTAATGGTTCTCATTCCTGTCAGACACAACAAGCTGCAAGCAGCTTGGGAGGGACCCTATAAGGTGGCAAGAAAGGTAAGTGATGTTAACTACATGGTGGAACTACTAGGCAGAAAGCAGGGGCACAAATTGTACCATGCTAGCATAATGAACCCTTACCATGATAAGGAGGCCCTTGTGCTGAGCATTTGCAGTGGATTGCAGGAGGAGTCTGAGGGAGATCTGGGGACTGATCTTCTCAGAGAGGCTCAGGCTGACATCTCAGTGGAAGGGGTAGCAATGTCCCAGCAGCTATCTCCTACCCAGATTCGAGAAATCCGAGCAGTGTTGCAGGAATTTGCAGATATGTTCACTGGGAAATGAGGGTGCACTCAGCTGGGGCAGCACCAGGTGGATACAGGACCCCAAAGGCCTTAGGTAGGCCCCTTATAGAGTGCCTGAGAGAGTCAAACAGACCCTGAGAGAAGATGTACAGGAGATGTTGGAACTAGGGGTGATTCAAGAGACCAACAGTCTGTGGGCCTCCCCAGTGGTGCTGGTGCCAAAGAAGGATGGCAGCACCAGGTTCTGTGTGGACTACAGTAAATTAAATAGTCACACTGAGTTGGATGCTTACCCCATGCCTAAGACAGATGAGGCCCTAGAGCAGCTGGGTGGGGCTAAGTACCTTACCACCATTGATCTTACTAAGTGTTACTGGCATATGCCCTTGAGTCCCAGTGCTAGAGAGAAGTCAGCCTTTGTGACTCCTTTTGGCTTGTATGAGTTCACAAAGATGCCCTTTGGGATGAAGAATGCCCCAGTGACTTTCCAGAGGCTGGTAGATCGTATCCTAGTAGGAGGGTTTGCTCTTACTTACCTAGATGATATTGCCATCTACAGCCATTCCTGGCCAGAGCACCTTCAGCATGTCAGGGAAGTGCTGGGCAGACTACAGAGTGTAGGGTTGACAATTAAGCCAAGCAAATGTCAGGTGGGTATGGCAGAGGTCTCCTATATAGGACATAGAGTGGGGAGTGATAAGATAAGGCCAGAACCTGCCAAAGTGAAAGTCATTCAGGCATGGCCTGCACCTGTTACTAAAATGCAGGTGAGAGCATTTTTAGGGACAGCAGGGTACTACAGAATGTTCGTCCCCAGTTATAGTACCTTAGCTGCTCCTCTCACACACCTGACAAGGAAAAGCAGGCCAGATAATGTAGTGTGGACCCCAGCATGTGAGCAGGCATTCCAGAAGCTTAAAGAAGCTTTGGGAGGACCCCCTGGGTTAGCCAGTCCAGATTACAGCAAATAATTTGTTGTGCAGGTGGATGCTTTGAACCATGGGATGGGGGCTGTACTTAGCCAGATTTCTTCAAATGGAAAAGAGCACCCAGTGGTTTATCTCAGTCATAGGCTCCAACCCAGGGAGGAATACTATGCAGCTGTAGAAAAGGAATGTCTAGCCATAGTGTGGGCATTGTAGAATCTTCAGCCTTATCTGTTTGGAAGGAAATTCACTGTTATGACAGATCACAAACCCCTAACATGTTTAAACAGAGCCAGCCAGGAAAATGCCAAGTTGCTAAGATGGAGCCTAGGGTTGCAAGCATATACATCAGTGCAGCACCGCAGTGGGAATAGCAATGCCAATGCAGATGGGCTCTCAAGACAGGGAATGGGGTAAGGTAAACTCAGATAGACCTAACTCTCTCACGCAGCATTTCTCAAGGGTCACTTGAAAAACTAGCTTGAGTTCTCCGGGGGGGGGGGTTAATTTGTGACACCCGTGCCCTGGCCCAGCAATCAAGGAGCCTCAATCCTCATCACTAACACCAGAGAGGGCATCTCATATATGAGGAAAGGATAACAAATACACACAGTAAAGTGCAATTTCCCTTAAAAGCACACAGAGATCACAGTCAGTCCTGGGCTGGTCACTCCCTTGCTCAACAGGTCTCCCAATAAGACTCCCCACTGGCACAGCTATAGGGTCCAGATCTCAGCCTAGCGGGCAAGCTAAAACCTCTAGCACCCTCTCTGTCCAACCAGTGCTTTGTGTCCCTGCCCAAGTAGCTGACACACAGACACACACACACACACACACACACACACACACACACACACACACACACACACACACACACACACACACACACACACACACACATACACACACACACACACACACACACACACACACACACACACACACACACACATGTACTTTGAGATAAGAGTTTATACAACCACACAGACACTCCTGGGGAGGGCTGGCACAGTTTCTCCAGCTGTGCCCCTTTCTCCCAGACTATGCGGTAGTTTCACTTGCCACCACCCACTAATACTTAGCTACTCAAAGGCCCTTAAAAGACTGTCCAATTATTACTGTGCAATATTATTATCCAATTGGTAGTTGTGACTAAACAGTCAAGGCTTATTTAGAGTGACTTGGACAGTAAACTCTATAAATATGCAATGTACTCTAGAGCTTAAATTATCTTTACACAAAACAGCCACAGTTGAAATGTTTTAGAATATTTAATAATAAATAATAAACACAAGATAATATTTCTTACTACACAGTGCTAGTTAAGAGTTCAGAGATTACACAGAAATACTTAAAATAATTCAGTAGTACAGTTCTGACATCACAGAAAAAAACTCTTAGTCTAATTTTTCTAGTTCCTAGCTATTTCTAAAAGAAAACACAAGTCTAAGATAACTTACATATGAGCAAAACAGTGCTGTGAGTTGGATGATCAAGACAAAAATGCTTAATGCCTTCTGATTCTCTCTGTTTAAATTGCTATTGCAGTCCTGATTCCCATTACATCATTTTTTACACTTTCCTTGTGTTCCCAGGCATTTACATTCTTTTACAACTAGGCAGAAACCACAACAATAAAGGACATTCCATATGTAAATTATGGTAATTAACTTTAGCCTTAAAACAATAGGAAGGAAGCCTTCATCTAGCCCGTCCGGAGCCGAATTGTAAATATCAAAGACAGTCATGAAATCATTTTAATTTCAAAGGACAGACAAGAAATGCTTGACTTAGCTTTCTTTACAGCAGAGGGCAATGTTGATACATTGTTTTAAGTTCAACCTTTCACAGCATATTCTTTCATTTAAGAAAACAAGCCTGTATTTCAACATTCATATTTACAAAGGACAGAATTATGTACCAAATTCTAGTTGACTAGGCTGGCAGCCTTCACCCATCTCTACCAGTCTTCACAGCCCTCATATATATGGACGCTACCCCACAATTTGTGTGGGAGTCCACAATATCACTGGAATGATAGCAGGAATGCCAGCACTAAATAATGATAGGTCACTACTTAACAACCTCTTACTGCATGACATATAGACAAAGCTTTGTATATAGGTGGAGGACAAAGACTGGAACAAAGGGCCATAATTGCAATATTGCTGTTATATACTGTGAAAGTTGCTGGTGTTATAGGATTGGTTGAAACATACCCTTACTCAGGAATATGAAGTCAGAAACACACATGGATGTAGCCATGTACTGATAGCACTCAACAGAGGGAATGCCCCTGATATATCAGAGACAAGACCTGTGTGGTGAACAGACAAAACATAACAGCCAATTCTCTGGCCAGCATGTGGATAGGCCAACATTTGAGAGCTATTCAGACAGACTGCATTCCATGCAAAACTAGCATGTACACACAAACCCTGTAAAACTAGCGGTGTTCAATGCATATAACAACAATACTCACACTGTCTGTAGGTATGAAACCTCATACAAATATGTAGTTGGCTTGTGTCTACAAGTCCAGTTGTAAGAGGTATTGCTACCTGCTGGCTATAACACTGCTGCCCACACAAAGGAAGGATGCCTTCCATACAGGAAAGGTAAAGGGACAATGCCCACATGATGTAGTAATTTATAGTAGTGGGTTGCCATGACAGTAGTAATTGGAAGTACTACACACCTGTCTGCATGCAATTAGCAAGTGGTGAACACTGATTGGTGCAGAGGCCATCACCTGATCATGAGCATCACCTACAAAAATCCATGCTGCAACCTATTCAAAGCAGTTCAATCCCTGTAGTGGAGAGAGAGAGAAAGAAATTAAAACTACAAACCAAACCAAAGCAAAAGTATATAAAACAAGGGACACATAAAGTGTACATAGAAGAGAGGACAATACTACAACAGGTATGTGAAACATATATGCATGTAACTGAATGTAGTACTTGGTCTGTAATAATGGGATAGATGATGTGGAAAGATTTATATGTGCCATCAAGACTTGCTGTAATGATGTCCTGTTGAACAACTGCTATGGACAGCGCATCTGGCCCTGTGGGTGGGTACAGGACATTTGGATCCCGCTGATTCACCCCCAGACAATTCGACCCCGACCCATTCGACCCCAGACTGTTGGACCCGCTTAAAAGAATGAATGGTAGTAAAGCAAAGGCACGTCAGAACATAAATACAAAAGAAAGACTGTTTAAACATTCTTACAATTGTTTAGTCTTTTCTAATAATGTGCATCAACTACTATTACATTACAGAAAATAACATTATTTAAATAAATATAATTAAACAAACAAACCTGTATATTCCTATATTCCAGTCTTTCTTTTTCTTTTTGTTCCAGTATGCTTTTGCTTCACATCCAATGTTCCGATGTGCTTTACTTTTACAATGCTGTCTTTGGCATTTGATTTGAAAGCAGACATAGAGCTGTAGTTTGAGAAACAGTGGAAACTCTTAAATACTAGTGTGCTTTTTGAAGAAGATAGCGATCATTATATAGAGAGAATGACTAGCTGGGGATCTAGTGGAGAAGTGGTTTATAATACTGCTCGGTTACACTTAAGTGAACTGCCATGAGTTTCTTTCAAAAAAATCTTGCATTCAATGTGAGGAAATCTACATAGAATCACTGTACGTATAGTGGAAACTACACAACAACTGATCCTCAAAA
>NC_056729.1:940739075-940744075 GCF_019279795.1 Protopterus annectens
GGAACATGTCTGAAACATCACCCTTATACAGTGCTACAACAGTGTATATACCACTATTACAATGGCAACTGTTACAGATCTACACAATGGCATATCACAATACCAAATTCCACAACCCTTACAACCTGTAATGTGGTCCTAACATGAGCAATGAATGTGTAATATGGAATTCTATGTTAGGACAGCAAATATGGGGAATACATACTTTAACAAACACTGGAAGCATATGTGTACACACACTCCAAATAACATATTGTGGAAGCAGCTTTTGAGGTACTAACAGCATTCACTCTTCATGAGTATGCACCTTCCATCATGTACAGGTCCTCAATGTCACAGCAAAAAATGGTCTGCTGTCCAAGACGTATGTCCATCACATTTGCCCACTCACCTGCACCAGAGGCAGCCATAACTCGCACACATCTTACAAGCCATGGAATGGAACCTATACTCAAAAGGTAGTACGCAGGAGTGGGACATGTAGCCTTACCTCACCATTGCATATACCATGGCAAACAGTGCAGACAGTCATGTATGTGATGAGGAAGTATGGGACAACATTAATATAGAAAATAAACAAATGGCCATCCAAAACAGATGACACACGTTGCAAATGGGTCATGGAGGCTGCTTAGAAACTCTGAGGGAGTTGCAGGAATGTTTAATAAGTACTGGCTGTGCAGTACCTGTGTCAGCAATCTCCTGGACTCTGCATAAGTGTGGCCTAAGGGTAAGAGTAATCAGATGAGACAGTTGTTCCACAGGAAACATCAGCCAGGGCTCTCTATAGGTAGCATACTCATAACATCAAAAGTCCCCCAAGGGCATGTGTTGGAATGTGTAATGGTGTACCAAGGCCAATTTCGAAATCTACAGACAGTATCAATTAAGATACATGTGCTACACAAGCAACACCTCACTCCACCTTAGGTCCACCATCCCCATCTGTACCTTGCTGGTGCCAGTGTACACCTGTATGTTTGCCATTCATTAGCAGGGACTAGGCTGGTGCACATGGTGTTCTGAATTTGGGACACTGCAAAATGACACTCATGTGTGGCCCATAGTTGTCAAGCATCTGCAAAAAGTCTGAGGATAGGGAGGGGTGTCATCCTGAAAAACAACAGTGAACTGAAGCAGACATCCAAAGCTGTATCAGCACACAGTCATGGTCATGAATTGTGACAGACATAACCCTGAGCACTGTGTGACCTCCAAGGGCTGTGCACATGAGTTGACCTTGGAATCTTGCAGAGTTTGGGGACATTTGTAGGGCAGTGACCAAATACTGGCAAGTGCAGATGGGTTACGCTAGTATACCCCTTCCAGGAATAGTGACTGCTGTAATACACTTAACAGTTGATGCAACAAACCATCATGTTAAGGGTGTGCACACATATGCACCCACATATTGTATGCATCTCAATCAGCATCTGCACAACTAACACATTTGCTTGATACTACATTTGATTGCATAGGTCATATGTCACATATCAGGTTTGTGTAATGTTAACATATGCAGTATTGTGGCCCCATGGCATATCAGGGAAGAGGATGCCATGTCAATAAGGGTGTGTACACTCCTTATAGCCACAGTAGGTTTTGAAGGTTGTCAGTGTAATTGTATTTTATTGCTCATTCATGCACCGCTGATGATGAGATCTGCAAATTAGACATCAGGCATTCACTATTGACATCTGTCCACATATCATCCCAGGTATGTGTCGGACAAACACATAGGGGCTGTGAGCAGCAGAGCAAACATAACTGACACACATATACACATTCAGCAATGGCGTGTACACCTGTGAGGTATGGTGCACAGTACATGCCAGGGTGCTGAATAGGTGCACAGCAATATTGTGTACATGGGGTGCAGTGTGTTCCAGGGAAAGGGGCATCACCTACTAACACAACTCATGCATCACAGAGATGTATAATGTTAGTAACAGGGATTGACTATAGCTGCAGTGCATTGTGTTCCAGGGGAAGGGGCATCACCTACTAACACAACTCATGCATCACAGAGATGTATAATGTTGGTAACAGGTATTGACTATAGCTGCAGTGCATGCTGTTGAGTGCCATATGTCATGCATGTTGACAGATGGGTAATGAGAGGTCTGCATGTAATATCTTTGTGCAACCTCACCTGTAAGTGTGTGTGTGTGTGTGTGTGTGTGTGTGTGTGTGTGTGTGTGTGTGTGTGTGTGTGTGTGTGTGTATAGAGTTAAGCAATGATGTACAGGTCTTAAAGTGCATTTCTTGTTTTCCCCTCACAGGTGGCAAGGTGGGTCAGGGTCCCTCCTGCAGGCAAATTGATGTTAGTGTCCATACAGACTCTGACAATGATGATAGGTATGATGAGATGAGGCACAGGCATGGTTGTCAGGTGCTGAAGCTGTGTCATCGTTTGACATTCCACTGTTATCCACCCCATCCCAGCACACAGTCACATTGCCTATACATACCCCATCACCACTGGCCATAGATGAGGAACAGTTGGCGGGTGGTGGCATGGGACAGGACAGTGTGGTGACTATGGCAAGTGAGTCTGGACACAGTAGCCATAGCCGGATGCCCAGCGAGGTACCACACAGGCAGATGTACAGGGGTGCTCATAAGAGAGCTGCTGGTCATCATGCCCCTGGCAGAAGTGCCACAGCCCGTGTCAGCATACGCATGTTTCAGGCCATCATGGAGGTGCAGGCACGTATGGAACATTATACCATATGGGGTCTGAGGCTCCAGAGGGCTACTCATTCTGCTGTTATTGACAACATCCGTGATCTTGCAGGTGCCCACTGTTATTTTGCAGAGGTCCTGGATAGACGGTTCGGTGAGATGGTGGGAATCCTCAACCGTACAATGTCTGTGCTTGAGCATATGGTGGGAGTAGTGCAACAGCCACATGGACATAGGTCAGCAACACCAACAGGTGGAGGTCAACATGGATGTGCAACAAGTCAGAGCCCCTCCTGTAGTGGTAGTACCAGCACCAGCACTGCAGGGGGGATGCTGTCCACACCACAATATAGCAGGCCACATGCACGTGGCCCTGGCGGGTCCCAAGATTGACACAGATCCAGAGGACATATGTCATCATCTGGGGAGAGTACCATGTCTTGGCTTGTACCTGGTACTGCACGTGGAACCCCAGACAGGCACAGTTATCATGTCCATGGACAGAGACGGTGAACTGCATACCCTGCCAGGTACGGTCTGCAGCTGTCCAACAAACCCCTGTATAGGGCAGCCACATGACAGAACTCTGTGCATGCATACACACACACACACACACACACACACACACACACACACACACACACACACACACATCATCATCAACACAGCTAGGGAAACCCCATACTAACACACCACATCTGCACAGCCCAATTAATAATGAAACCCCCTAACACACACATATGATGTCAACCAAACGGCTCAGCCTAGGTCTCCGGCAAACCCACAACACACCCTGTGCATATGATGATACCTGTGCTACATCCCTGTCATCCATAACATCGACTCAGGGACAGGCTAATATGGTTCTGATGCTCACGGTGACTGTACTAAGGTGTACCAATGTAATGCTGTGTAACATGTTTTCAGCACTAAAGTGTAATGCTTACATGTTAGGATGTGTAGCTGCCCAGACATGATGCATTATAGTTGTTATTAACACTGAGTGATTGTGGTCTCCATAATGTATTCTGTTTGTGTTGTAGGTGTCTGTGTGTAAGCAGGATGTTGGCCTGCTGTTGTTTCCTACAAGGGGTATGGCACTGTGGTGACACCTTGCCTGTGCCATATCCTGGGTACACCTGAACACAAGTCACTGGTCTGAATAACAGTTACTGCATGTGCTACATGCCTAATAGGTCTGAGAGGTGTATACGGGTGAGTGCATGGTGGCTATTGTCAGCAGCCCTTCTACAGTAGGAAATGGTAAGTGCACAGGGTGGTACACACCACATGTTTGTGTATAACACACACACACACACACACACACACACACACACACACACACACACACACACACACACACACACAGGCTTTGGTGTTGATGCAATACACAGAGAATACTGTACACATGGATGTATGTACTTTTGCAGGGAACCCGTTTTAGTCTATGTAATTCCACCAAGACAGAATAGGCACATTACATTGGGAGATAATCCGTCTGCTAGTTTAATGTCATTGACGATGGTACTGGCAGGGTATATGTCCCCTTCCCCAATGTATTGCAATCCTCAACTTGGTAAACATAGGTGTGCTGGTGTGGGTGGCATAGCCCTACCTTTTGCAGGGTGTGGGGTAGTGTAGAACCACAGATAGTGTGATTGACAACTACTTAACCTGTTAACATAAACTGTACAGTATTACAGCCGACTAAGTGGGGGGATACACACAACAATAACTGCAATGATGGTTGCTGTGTCCACAGGACCACAAACAGCTATATATACCAACCCCAGTATCGCTGTACAGCTATACAGTGGGGACGAGGGCATTTACACATCTACTACTAGTTTTGATGGAATGAATTTCCACAAGATGATTCCTGCGAAATGTTAGAATTTGCCAGTCAGTTCTAGGGCAGATGACCTCCTGGGACATGTATTTTCTACAAAATGAAGTAGATCCCTTCACATACACACACACTCTTACTTGGCAACACTGATAGTAGAACCCATACCTAAATACTTGTAGCTGCATAATTGCACACACCACACAGCGTTTAGGATGAAGTGTGTCCCAGGTTTCTTGTTAAGTGAAGAACATGACCAGGCCTTGTACAGTATGGTAATGGGGGATATATTGGTTGTTTATGAGCATTACACAGTGTGACATACTATCATATACATATTGACAAATACATAACAGTCATAGACACATCAAAGAGACCTGGGTTTATCAGTGCTAACTACCTTGTCAATGTATCCTTTCTGTTACAGAAAAGTTGCACACAGCACATGCATCATTGGGCTGAATAGTGT